>NC_092796.1:1664109-1869289 GCF_918797505.1 Bemisia tabaci | reverse complement strand
TGGAACCCTTGATTTATTTTTTCCAGCCGAAACGTCGAATTTTTTAAATTTTATGAAACCTTGTGCTTAAATTTTTGTGAGAAATCATGTCTTGTAACACAACTGAAGAGCCCGGGAATTTATGTCAAAATCCGTAAGAAAGCCAGAAAAATCACATGAAATTTTGAGTGGGAAGATGACTTGCCTCCCTTTAGCTTTTCTTTTAGTCAGATTGAGAAATCTACAGATCAGTATTTATCGTCCTGCTTTGTCTTCAAAGTTAGGGGATTCCAATGCTAAATTCCTGTGACCGCTCCGTTGAGAAGTCGGCCACGTGATTTTACTCAACCACATCAATAAGGCCCCAAAATGTCGCCGTTTTTGACAGAAACGTTAAAAGAATTTCTCGCGATTGGCATGTTCATGGCTGACACCATTGAAAAGTCAACCAAACTTGTCACTCAAAGTTCATATCTACAGCTGATAAAGAGCTCTGGTTTCCAACTATCACAATTATTCAGCTTGTTATCTGGACTGGGGTCGATAGATCACGGATGTCAACAGCCACGTCAGTAAATTATTACTTGACGATTTTAAACTTTTCTAAATTGGCCGCTAATTCGAGAACGAACTACACTGTGTCCCCATGTAAATAAATTGGACAATTTATCATAGCTTCTGTTCATGTTGGACATGATCTATGTTTTATATCGATCACGGTTTTTCCATTCGGTGGATTTAGACTTCGGTCCATCGAACTGAATGACGGTTCTGTCAACCGGAACTGCCGGTTCGCGCGAGTCCCCTGAACCAGAAAGAGCCTTCTCAACTGATCGCTTCGTGTATCCCATGATTTTTTCCGTGCAACTTAATCTAGTGTTTGTCTCACGGAATGTTGCTCACAACTCTGCCGGTGAAAAAACATTTTATGGAGAGAAATCTTGAAAAATCTGAACGCAAATATGACGTTCTCTTTCTCTGCAGTATAGTTGCTTACTAAAGCCGAATGAGAGAGTAAGAATTGAGCGGCTGTATTCCCTCTCCCCCTTTTTTTTCTCATCATAAAATGATAATTTTCTCATACGATATCTCTGACTTTCCAGTTTTCCGTAGTAGGTAGTGGCTATTATTATGCTTGGCCATAACGCAGCTCCGTATCAATTTATACCGGTGTGCTGTATGAAATTTTGGTATAAAAAACCAGACGTTGCCAAATTTTCCCTGTTAGAATACACATTTCTCGGAAAGATTGTAAATATTCTTTGAATTCCCTAGAAAATTTGCTACGTAATCTTAGCCACTCGATGTGAAAATTTCGAAGACAAATGTTCGTTAATTTCTAATTGAATAAACATTTTAGCGTGTGAAATCCGGCAAAATTCAAATGCAAATACGATGCAGTTCCATATAGTAAAACAGTATGCTGCCGTACTGGAGAAGAGCATCGTATGAGTCTTTAGACGTTGTCAGAGTTTATTTTATAAACACGCTCTCACACACACTTCCCAGGAATCTTGTACCTAAGTATAGTAATTCTCCTCAAATTTTCAGAGAATGTAATTATTCGCAATTTCCTAAGTAGGAACATTTCAAGGATTGATTTTCATAATCTTTCTGAAAAATGAACATTATATCGTTCCAGAATCCTTGTGAATGTTTTTCTTTCAATTTATTACGTACTTTTAACCGAAATTTAATCTGAAGTACCCATCTAAAGATTCTAAGGCGTAGTTTTCATAAGCTTCCCAAGAAACGAAGACACTAACGGGAGAAATGCGGCAAAATCCTGATGCAAATACGGTGTTCTCTCAGAGACGGGAGTATTGTTGCCTAATAAACCCGAATGAAACGACTCCGGGATGATGGGAGCGCGACAATAGAGCGAGTGAATTAGCCGTTCCGCACATAACGTCGCTCGGCGGACATACCTCGATTTTCACGTGAGCCCTGTCGTCCATTTAATCTCACGCTTTCCGGAGCTCACCTGGCAATGGACGTGCGCCCTTTTGTTAGAGGAGCGACGAGTATTGATACGTGGACGGAGCCAGACGCGGCAAGTGCAGCGAAGCCGCGTCGCGCTGGCGGCTGGCGCGGCGCTCGGCTGCCAATGACCTATAAAATACGGGCAAGGTAAACAACTGCACGAGTAAACGAATTTCATCTCCCAAACAAACCAGCTCCACGCTGACCACGGGCCTACACACGCTTAAGCCCAAACCGCGTGGAGCTCCATTCGCTTTTCGGTGCAGTTAGGTAGATTTTTCCCCGGGCGGGTAGCGCCGGACCCCGCCGCACTGTGGTCTAGGACTCCAAGTGGATGAAAAAGCGGTTTCGCGATCGGATATGATTTGCATTGCATTTTGCAAGAAGGAACTATGAGCATGCCAATGTTCCTGGGATTGTCCAACTTGCATACTTTGCAATAAAAATACTGGAATTACGCAAATTAAATTTACAAAGGTAATTTTTCCACGGAAAACCTGGAAATGTCAAGGAAAAATCGTTAGGTCACTATTATTTCCTTTCTAGAATAGGTTTGACGTTTCGAACCACACATTTTGGCTGAAAGCTAGTTCTAATTATGTCTTTTTAACCATTTGACATTTCTTCGATTGTCAGCGAATTTCGCAAAAAAATTTCAGGGAAATGTTAAGGAATTTCATTTTCTAAGTTCTGTGGCAACCCTGTTAAGATACGTGTCTACAAGTCCGGAATTTCCGGAATTATTACTAATTTTTTAAGGGCAGTCCGGAAGTACTGAAAAAGTACGTGAATTCCGCAAGAAGGTCCGGATTTTTTTTTTCATTTTTGTCGCAATTTGAGCGAGAAATTCAAATTTTTGAAATATTTCGAATTTGAAAGTAATTTTGGTTTCAAATGGAAGTTATGAAAAAGTACTGAATTTTTCTGTTGAGGAGGTACTGACTTTCTTGGGAATGCACTGAAAAAGTACTGATTTTTGGCCAGCCTGCATGTTTAGTAGACAGCCTGGTTAAAATCAAACTTTAGTACACGTTCTTTAGCAAAGCCTACAAACGCTTATGAAACCCCAGTGAAGTTGTTCAGAAACTATCTCGCTATTATGATATCACAGATTTCTGCTGAATTTTGTATAATTTTGAATGAAAACTCTTCGTCGACTTGGTCCAAGCGAAATTCAGTTCTTGAATTATAGTGCGTCGGCTCTTTGTTACCTCTTGTCTGCGCTATCTCACCTTAACAATGCAGTCAATCCATCTGTGATTCGCTGTGAACTAATCAATAAGCATTCGAGCTGTCTGCTTTTTCTTAAATATCACGCGAGAAAGCACCCATTATTTACACAGGCAACAGACAGTACAGAAGCCAACGGACGCTCTCTACGTTTTATGCTGGATGCTCAATCTCTTGACTTTGGAAAGGCTCTTGATCAAAGGTTGCCACCACATCGCGTTGGTAAACTGTACCAAGATTTCAGGTATCATTCTCTAATTTGGTGGATATTCAGGGCGATTTAGTGGCGACGACTCTCTTGCAATATTCGGCCTTTCGATACATCTGTGTTCGATGCTTCCAATACAAGCAACAGAAAATAATCTCAACTCAAATTTCTGAGATGAGTACTTATTGTGTCGATGCATTACGAATTTTGAATCCATCAATACAATCATACAGTCACTAGATCATGATTCAATTCATGGGTCCGCAAATCACAGAAGTTTTTTTCTCGAGTGGATTCGGGAGCATTTTTACCACGCTAACGGAATTGCAACGAAATAATATATCTGTTTACATCGAAACCATCGAATGACGTAAAGTCCCTTTATTACTATTCGGGTCGGTATTTAGTCCCCAGACCGCTTGCAAGAGCTGTAAAATCGCGTTTCGATGGTAAAATCTGACAAATGAGCGGAATATAACTCTTTGCTGCAGCTCCTTCCAACAGACAATGCGCGCGGTCATTTGAGCGAGTTTTGTCAACGCGCTTAGCGCACTCTTCATGACCGAGTTACGAGCTGTGTTGCCAGTGCCCCTGTGAAAATTCGCCTATTTTCATGGACCATCTTTGCCTTCAATGCGACCGTTATATGCACCTGGAGATGAACGAAAAGTCGATGTCGAACACTGTAGCACGAAGCGCCAATTTTCATGAAACTTTCGGTCGAAATGTGCTTGAAAAACCGATGTTTGTGAGTGAAACAGGGGGGCGGGGGGTTGACCGATAAATTGACTTACTTTTAAGGAAGGTGGGTTCAACGCTGACTGACATGCACTTGAAGTGGGAAGAGGGGACAAAATCGAAAAAAGCCTGACTCTGTCAAATGAGCCACTCCGTAAGATTACGCATAATTCAATCGTACGGAGTAGTTTTTGCGAAAAAGGGTAGTTTTTCAATAAGGAAGTGAAAAAAAAAATCCAAGAGATCCGACGGGAATAATACCCCAAAAGAAGCGTTTGCACATTCTGTGCTCTCCGAAAGTCAAGGAAACAGGTCAGCGGGCTGATCGTTGAAATTGATCGACAAAGCTATAGACAAAGAAGATAAAGAGGGTATATGGAGTGATGTTATTGGTTGAAATGGGTGGTTCTTATAGATTAAGGGGGCAAATGATGGACAACTACTGCGGGTCTCTCGTACGTTACCGTTAGTTAGTCTATTACCTACCTCCTTTGTCCGTTACAGCTACCCGCTTCCACCAATAGAATCCCTACATATCCCTTTTATCCTTTTTGTCTATAGCTTTGTGTATTAATTTCAACAGCCAACCTGCGGGTCTGTCAGTCTCGCTCCTTGGAAACCTCGAAAAGATTGGACTTTTGAATTCTTAGAAAAGTTGTCACCTTGCTTGTCTAATTGTAAGAGCGGTTCACGGGATGAAAAATGCCGAGATGGAGGGCGAAGCGACAACAGAAGCTGCGAGCTTTTTAACGGCTCGCTCCTCTGCTTGGAATGGTATCGGTGGCGAAGCGAACCGGTCTGCTCGTTTCTCGATCGGTTCATCGTCCCCGGCTCCGACTGTGCGATCCGCGATGATGAACTGGAAAAGGGGGAAAATGAGCCGATCCGTCGGGTTACGACTCAATTGACGCCCACGACTCGCGCGTCTCCGGTGCCGCCGACGCCGCCGATTTAACGACCGCCACGCGGATATAAATTCCGGCTCAGTTGCTATCGACCCGACCCGAGGACCGGAGACGCGCTAGACTTCCCGGCGACAGAAGCGGGGGCTTCTCCGAATTTCGGGGCTGTAGCGTCCGACCCTCCAAACCACCGTCGTAGATACTTCTGGGGTTTCGGAGAAAAAGCCAAGCCCACAGATACAGGGTGTCTACAATTCCGGAATTTCCGGCAAGTCTGGAAATAGTACTGATTTTTTAAGGGCGGTCCGGAAGTACTGAAAAAGTGTGGAAATTCCGCAAGAAGGCCTGGAATTTTTTTCAATTTTTCGTCATTCGGCCGCTATTTGAGCGAGAATTTAAATTTGTCAAGTTTTTCGAATTTCGTCACTTGGAGGTACTGAAGAAATATTGAATTTTTCTGTTGTGAAAGTACTGAATTTCTTTGGATTGTACCGAAAAAATACTGTGAAAGCACTTATATTTGACCAGCCTGTTTTAGTAGACACCTTGAGATAGTACAGTGGCGGATTCAGAGTAAGTTGGAAGGGGGGAAGTGTTGCTGATGTCAAAGGGGGAGATCAGGGTCTCCCCCGAAAATTTTCAAAAATAGCCCCTCATAGATGGAATTTGAATCCGTTTTAGCTTACAAACTGTGCATTTTTTGAAAATTGTCGAAAATTGTCGAAATTGTCGAATGATACCTCTTTCAGAGGAATTTTATTTTGGTATATGCCCTTTTTATTTCTGCGCTATTGATTGACCTTTAAGTCTTGGGAGTCGCAACAATCACGTCCGCATACTGTGGCAATGCTCCGATTCTGTTTCGCCTTCAAATCATAAAATAGGCAAATTTGGGCACTTCGAAGGCACATTAGTGGTATTCGCACCCTAGCGAAGCTCATACTATGATTCTGTGCCGCCTTCAGTTAATGGTATAGGCAGAAGCGGGTACTTTGGAGCCACAGTAGTGGTATTCGCATGCACAGTTACCGAGTATCGAATGCTGTGCCTGTATCAATTCACTCTCGAGATCGGTTAAAATGGATTCATAGGAACTACGATGGCGTTTTTCCTAAGTAAAGTTTGTTGTGAGTTGTGACATCTAAACGCTGAAACACCTGTCACCTCCTCCAGGTACATCCAGTCATTGTCTCAATATACGTCCAACTCGCATAATTATCCAATCTCATTATATGTGTTGCATTCAGTCTGGTTTAGGACTGATTGGGAAGTTTCTACTGTATGTTTCGTTAATATTTTAATATTATTGCAAATGTTGATAAACGAAACCAAACATGAGCAATTTATGTTGAAACACCGGCCCCTAAAATATTTCGATTGCCTCCCTCCTCCCTTGAATCATAAAAGGTACAGGATTGCCACAGTCAGGGAATACCGGGAAAACCGTTAAATATCAGGGAATTTTTAGAAGTCAAGGAAAAGGACGAAAATGTCAGGGAAAAATCCTTGAGTCACTTTTATTTGCTTTCTAGAAAAGGTTTGATGTTCCGAACAGCAAGGCCTGAAAAATATTTCTATTTATGCCTTTTTCACCATCTGGCATATCTTTAATTGTGAGGGGATTACACCAAAATGTGTCAGGAAAATTAGGAAATTTCATTGTCCAAATTGGATCGCATTTAGCAAGAAGGAACCAGCGTAATTACAGTGTTGTAAAAATGTTGCTTCTTCATAAAATTTAAAAAATCTCCCTGAATAGCAAACAGTTTTGGCTGCCCACAAAAAAAAGTTGATTTTAAAGGAAAATTTTTGTGTAAATTTTAATACTGTACCTACATATATTGAGTATTTTTAAAAGGAAAGGAGAAGTTGCGCACGATTTTGAAAACGCTGTAATCGCGCTGGTCCCTTTTTGCTAAATGCGATCCAATAAAGAATTTGCAGATGTCTGAAATTTGATGAATTTCGTGTTCAAGCTAGTGGAAACTGCTGATTGAACGGAACACGAGGATACCCTTGGTTCGTGAATTGAACAATGATTGGAGAATTTATGACAAAATGATCTAATTTGCTAAAATGCATCTGTTTAAATGGAAAATGCCGCTAGATGACGTCACTAGGCGATGCATTTTCTCACTTTTAAATCTATTTTTATACTATTTCCCATAAAATTATAAAAAATATTGTGAGATCAGCTTTTTCAGCACTTTTAGCTGAAGCAATAAAAAATGTGCATGGAAATTCTCCATTGCGTGGCAACTCTGAAGACGGTTTAGAAACGTAGCAATGAAGTTAGATGAGTTTTGTCTAATAGGATCCTCTTGGTTATGATTCATGTACACGGAGCCTCTCTTTATCCTGGGCGGTATTTGTCCTGCTATCGAGTCTGTCTGAGAAGAGCTCAACTACGTTAAGTGATGGACGAGCGTCAAGAGTCCATAGATCCTGGCTCGCTGGCAGAGTGACGACAAACGCTGCGCTGCAAGTGCGGAGCCGTTTCTGCCGCTCCAGTTTGCCCGACGCGACGTCTACGTGCTGAGCATATTTTTGAGCATCGCACAACTACCTCCTTTCTTCCCTCGTTGCAGTCCCTATTGCAATTGCTCAGCCTCGCCTCTACCTCTCCTGCCTCCGCCGTTGTCGGATGTACACTGGAAAAAATGGTATGCTGTTTTAGCACCTAGGATATCAAAAATGTGTCTGGTGATCCTACGATGCTGCCTTGATTGCCCACGCAGTTGATTTAGCATTCTTAGGATGTAAAGGTAACTGCGAGGGCAGTAAAGGCAGCATATTGGGATCACCAGACACATTTTTGACATTCTAGGTGCTAAAACAGCATATTACTTTTTTCGGTATAGGCGACAGAGTCCATTTCCAGGGTTGCCACAGTCCCGAAAACCCGGAAATGTCAGGGAAAATTGTTAGGTCACCTTCATTTGCCGTCTACAATGGATTTGACGATCCGAACAACACATTTTGTCTGAGAACTATTTCTTATAATGCCTTGTTAACCATCTGGAATATCCCCAATGGAGAATTTGCACGCAAATTTTTTATTGCTTCATCTGAAAGTGCTTGAAGAGTTGATTTCGCAGTGTTTGTTGTAACTTTTTTCTGTCATGGGAAACAGTCTAAAAATCGATTGAAAAGTGAGAAAATGCACCGCCTAGTGGCATCATCTGGCGGCATTTCCCATTGAAACACATTTATTTTGTCAGGTTAGATCATTTTGTCATATCTCCTTCAAGGAGTTAGCGACGCCAAGACGGGGGGGGGGAATCTCGGGGGTCTTGACGCCCCCCCCCCCCCCATAGTCTCGTTAATTGTACCTTTTTTTTACTTCTGGTGGGCAGACATTAAATATTATCAGGGACGTGTACACAAAATAATGTAAATTTTCAGTCACGTTTTTGAAGGGCCACGCCCCCCCCCCCCCCTTAAAGAATTTCTAGCTACGCCACTGGTAGGCGATGCTGAAGTCCGAATTCCATCAACCAATCGGAAGCGATAATGATTTCCACCTAACCCATTGTCAGTACCGCAGGAACTCGGAATGTAAGCAGAGTTAATGATTGAAGCATCAATATCGTGGGTGACGGTGACATTGTTCGAAGGCAAGAAATTCCAAGAGCATTGCGTGTTGATTTCCTGATTTCAACCCAGGAGGAGTGTAAGCTGATCTGCATACTTCGGCGCGCCGAGAGTGGCTTGCTTGTGGTCAACGTGTAGGTGTTTCTCGGAGGTCAGGGAAGGAGGAGCTTTTCATGAGGAAAGGATCTCGAGCAGCTCTGAGGTGTTACGCAAAGTCTTCTCAGTTAACCTTCAGCACCCATACTTTTGGGTACAGCCATAATGACGTTGTAGACCCCTTTTAGCACTGGAAAAAAAAAAAAACTTATTGGATCTAGAGTCCAGACTCTTAAAAACATCGACAAGAAAAAGTACTCTTGATTCAATCAGAATGTAGCCTAAATCAAGAACCAAGCCTTTTAATTTAAGCGGATTTCGTTTTGATTCAAGCAAAAATCGGATTGAATCAAGAGTATTTTTTCTTGTCAATGTTTTCAAGAGTCTGGAATCTAGATCCAATATTTCGACGTGAACTACCAACCGTATCTCGTTTGCGGTATTTAAAATCTACGCTCGCATTTTATTTTTTTGAATAGACCAAATCATATCATTCCTTAAATTTTCACAGAGTCTTTGCTCTCGCACGAAGAGGAAAAATCACAGAAATTTCAAGACTCGACGAGTAGTTTTTCATTTAAGATAAGTATGACAGAAGTCTGCGACGTCGCAACGAATACTGGTTTGGTAGTTTCAACGTCGATTTGTTTTTTCCATTGAGGGATTTTTTAAAAATCCGCCTAAATTAAGAGGCTTGGCTCTCGATTCAAGCAAAAATCCGATTGAATCAAGAGTAGTTTTTCTTGGCAAATGTTTTAAGAGTTTGGACTCCGGATCCACGAGACTTCTCTCTAGTGTCTGTCCTCCTCGAGAAGTGCGTAATAAAAGCGTGGGCGCGAGGATCTTAGAACTGGTGCTATACATGGAGTGGCGCTTGGCCGCCGTTGGGTTCGGTGTTCGGTGGCATGCCGTGCAGGGCTCAATTAACGCCACGAACCCACGTTGCTCGGCATTAAACACGGACCAAAGTGATTTCACGACGATGTGCGAGCGTGTGAGTGTACGTACCTACAAACATTCGAGAGTGTTGGTATCGCAAGTCGGCAACCCACCGGCTCGACGTGTAAAACGTCCCGTGCGCACTTGTTAACAAGCGAATTTCAGAGGCCTACAACTGAAATTGTCGAGGCTCAAAGCCAACATGCGCCCTGTTTGATGAACCCTAGAATACAGGTGTTCTTACGGAAGTCAGGGCTCATCGGATAACGGAGTTGGTGGGTTTTGACATTGGAAGTTGTAACTGGGTCCCTTCCTCATTTCGTCGTTTTTTCGCGGTAGTTGAGGGCTTAACTCGGTGCGTTAAACGATTTAACAAGTCGTCGGATGCTTTGCCGCAGTGCGGTGCACGCGAGGAGTTATGGGCGTGCGGGGGGTGAGGGGGGGGTGCGAGCAAATAGGTAGCTTTGTAATGGATCGGGAGGTTTTTGAAACACCCGCGAATTAGTTAGCGTTTAGTGGGAGGGTGAACTTTTATGGGAGAGAAAATGTCCGCTCGTTGGGAGTGGATGGCGGAATCATGCCGCGTTAATACCCGCAATGAACAATTTATTTTTTATTTTTCCAAAGTACTTGTTTTAACGAGCTACTCACTAACGGGAATTCAGTTTGTGTACCTAGTAGTATTTCTACTCGCGGAGTAATACTGAGTGACGGGCTCTTGTAAAGTCAGCAATAACATTGAGCGTTCGGTCGATTACCGAAATCAGATCAATGAAAGATAGGCTTCAAAGCTGTAACTTTTTTTATTCCATGAGAAAACTAATTGTGAGTATACAGCAGTATGTGATTATGCTGAACGCTACGACTCAAAAAATTCTATACCTTTAGAACCACCGTTTTTCTGGTTTTGGCCTTAATCAAATTATTTTCTTTGAAGATACATTTTCTGGATCATCAACAGTTGGGCAAGGTTTCCCCCTTGTAGAACCATCCCCCCCCCCCCCCCCGGTTGATTTTCAACAAAAAAAATGAACGGACCTTGTTTTGATGAATCTGAGAATTCATCGGAAACGGTTTTAAGACCACGAATCTAAGTCCTTCAATTTTGTCACAGAGTACATTTTGCGTTGATGCTTTTATTTATCTTTTCATGATTGAATATTAATCTGTGACCCATTTTCTCTGTTCCAGGTAAAGCTCTTTCATTATACATCGCTCATGCAAATTCTGAAAAATAATGTTTGCTCAGAATCAGAACGTGAGTAATTCATACATTCCCAGTCATTCAAATATGAGAAAAAAAAACCATATCTTCTCATTGGCAATTGTTTACCGTCGCTATCTTTCCTGCCCTAATCAGGTCGATAAAAAAACGGTATTGGCTCGGATTCTCTCTATCTCCCTTCATTTTTTGTGCCAACTAAACGATGTGTGCAGAAGTGCGTTGGGCGTATGTAAATTCATCCTTTCTCCCGTTTTTATCGCGACCGCGATAAGGCAATTTGCCGCGCCGCGCTGTGGTTTTGAATGGTAGTTCGACCGGTTAAAAGTGAGAAAATTGATGGGAAGTACTCACTTATTGGTCTCGTGAGAAGAAAATGAAAAAGACGGTGCCCATGTGAATTTTTTAACAAATGAGGAGGAGTCAGGAATGGATTTTGCATGCATAACCTACTCAATATGTCTACAGAAAAGTATTTTCGACTTAACAAACAGGATCTTACAGAGTCGTATTCCACTCCTCTATTTGGCCACCGGTGTAAAACAGTGGCGTGGCGTGCTTTGCGATGTATCGATTGTTATGCCTTTTAAACCTATGGAAAAGGATCGATAAACAGGGTGTTCGCAGGGAACACCTTAATAATCGATTCTTTACCATAGCTTTGAATTACATGTCAATCGATTAATCGCAATTCACGCCACGCCACTGGTGTAAAAGGGCCACTGTTCTGACACCGTTCTCATCTCTCATCTGGTGCGGGAGAAGACGGCGTATTCGACAAATTCTCGCGACCTATTATAAACGAGTTACTTTTCAACGGAAATGAGTCTAGGCAATAGAAATTTTAAACTCCGCCCACTGTACGGCGGGCGGTTTCCGAATTCATCTCGGAGGGCAATAAACTTTTTTAATGGGTCAACGCTTTTTATGGAGTCGTTTTTATTCACTAAACCTCCGTTTTTTAATTATTTTTTCTGATTTAACTTTTTGTTGAATTCCTAACGAATTTTGTACTAATTGCATATTAGGGCATCCATTCGCCTAGTTCGAGAAAATCGCGTCTGTATCACGCTCTTGACTGCTGCCTTTATGTTATTTTCAACGAGTACACAACGAGTTAATCGGTATTACCCGGTGGCATAGTGCGGAAACACGTTGTTTGTCTTGATTTCTTTCACCTTAATTCAATCGAGCGGTGACTAGCTTTAACAAGCTTCACTGCATGATGCGATTAAGGCTAAAAAAATCAATAGTTAGGCAGGGGACTCAATAAGTGTCATTACGTAACACACTTTTCCGTCTTTCGACCCCTTTTCTCCTAATTGTAGCGCAACGGTGACACAAACCAGGACCTTATGCATTTTGTAATTCTGGGTAGCAGTAGGGTCAGCTTTTATTAGTCTTCCGGCAGGTTTAATCATGGGCCCCTAACTTATTTTTTTCTCAAAAAATTTCGCCATTTTTAACTGTCAAATGATAACATACCCACAATGCTTATCTTCAGTACCCCATCCCACGTTATATCGTCGTAACGCAGACTTAAAAGTGCGTCATGATAACCTATGTTAGCCACTATTGAAGCACTGTAAAGTAATTAACTCCCCATCGTATTTTTTATTCGTACCTATTTCGTTTGCTTTGATGTTAGAAGTTTCGCGTTTAGCTGGAACATTGATTTCATTGTTTAAAAGTCAGCCAATAAACACACAACTCGGCGCACAAGTACGTTCTAGTACTCTGCTCTTGTTCAGCCAAACAATACTCATCTAAGAAAGCTGACTAGTCTAGCTGTAGAGTTGATGCTGCCCAAAAAATGTAGCAGTCAGTGTTGTATTTCTGCGTATTGCATTGCTAGCCGTATGCCTATAGTAAATGACCATAAAAACAAGTAGTCAGTGTATGTCTCTATAGTAAATGCCCGTAAAAACTAGTAGTGAGTGTAATTCTATAGTAAATGACAGTAAGAACTAGTAGTCAGAGCAAGGCCTCTGGCACAAGGGGTACTCGATTTTCCGGGGGGAGGGGGGTGTAGCTAGACAGTCCAGTAGCCATTACCAAACTTTTTTCCCTCCGAACAGTTTTATATTTTCTACATATAGGATATGATGGAGAAACGTCTTCAAAGTCCTCCCAGGATGTTGCCCTCCCGAAGTCGCAACTAGGTCGCGTCCGGGTTTCGTTGATTTATCTCCCTGCGAAGACGATCTCCGAGTCGTCCGGGCAGAAGATTCGCCAGCTGCAGAATCCCTGGACCCACCGTTTCGAGCGGACCCTTGCGGGGTCACCGCCTCGCACCACCGCTACAGCCACCGGTGCCCCAGATTTGGGTCGTAAAAATTCGGCTCATTGTTCCAACGACCATTAAAAGTGGCCTTTTTGCGCTCTTATTTTGTCGTCGAGACTCCTCGCCCTGTCATTTCCATAGCGTTTCGCGAGTTTTGTAGCTTCGAATTTTCGGTCTCTCGTTCGACGGGTCGACTCTCTCCAACGCCCCTGCGACGCGACGAGGGGCTCTGTAAGAGTTACCTAACGGCATTTTGAGGGCGAATCACGGGCCAAGTTTTATGACTGAATTTGGTTGTGAAGAATTGGGTTGTCGGTACTAAATCATAGCTAACGAAGAGACTCCCTAACGAAGTCTTTTCTGCCTCCCCATCACACGAAGAATGGAAATTGGTAAATTCCGTAAGCGCCATCAGCAGCGCTGATTGTTGAAATTTATGTCGGCACGACAAGAATCGAAAATCGATGTATTTCACGGCGCACATAGTACTATGTCTTGTCTTATCTTGCTGACATGGCCAGTTAAAGTTTCAAAAATCAGGCTGCAGGTGTTGCTAAGATCATGCAAATGTTTTTCTCATTTCACGGAAATCCGGCAGCTCGAGAAGAAAACTTTCCTCTTGATTCCTCACAAAACTGTTTTGAAAAAAGGTCGCGCTCGCATCAATTTTCCAAGAAAACTGTTTTTTCGGCAGTTTTTGGTCTCATCCTTTGCGTCAGGAGTTTGATCAAGTACTCCAGTCATAATTTTATGCAGGACAACGAAAGTTTGCACGTGTAGCGACATTTTTCTAGCTGTTGAAACCAGGAAACTCATCGCGATGAGGAAAAATTGATGGATTTAGTTTTATTAAAGTAGATGAAATATATTACCTTTCTCATTCAAGTTTCCCAAAAATTATTATAAATCTGTACAAATACAGCAGATTAAATGAGTGAAATAAATACTTACTTAATAATATGTACTTACTTAACTATCTCTGCTAAAGTTTGACTTGGCATTACTAATCGCTTTCTTGACGCGAAGAGAATGTCCCTCATCGCAATCAGAAACCGCCCAGGAAAATTGTCGAAAACTGTGCTGTGATACTATACAGCCTTGATTTTTCTCGGTGAAGGAAGCGTCTTATTTTACGTCCAGTGAAATTTTAGTCGTGATTTGTGACAACAAGCGTTTACTCTTTATTACAATTTTTTTCTCACCGTAATCCAATCGTTCGATTATCTTCACAGTTTCTCAGCGACAAACACGATTTTCCTCGTTTCCTCGAGCTGTTTATTTTTCTGAGTATTAAGTGCACCCACTGAAAGAAGATTCTATTACACGCGCAACTGACCCATCCTCGTTTGCGTATGCTCCATCTCCGGAATACTCCTCAGAGCCATGAAAAAGTAGTTTAGTCAACGGAAATGCGGTGTTTGCGTGTATTTTAATTAAACGATGACAGTTCGGAAATGCCCCCCCTCTTCCATTGAAATTCGAAATGCGCGAACCCGCGAGCATCGACGTATCAACAAGGCGGCAGGTGCAAAAGGCAAGTACTCAAAAACTGCTCTGCCGCACAGTGGATCGAGTCAATAGGAGAGGTCGGGCAATATTTAGAAACTTTAAACGCTTATAACTCCGTCTACACAATACTTTGAGGTGCTAAGAGTGGTTCTATCGGTTTTCTCGTGAAATTTTCCTCCCGAATCACGCCCTTTAAAATTTAAAATGTGACGAAATACACATTGAAATTTTCAATTTTAGTTAAAAATTTCATGTCCGACCTCTCTAATTGACTCGATCCACTGTGCGCCGTTCGAAAAATATTCTTATCTTCATGTCGAGTCCCCGTAAGTGGTTTCCGGGTGAATGGTGGGATACGGCGGACAATTTTTAAAGCGAAAACTGTCCTCGCAGCGGAAATTGTCCGTTCCGCTCCTCGTTTTTTCCTGATAGTGCCCGCAGCTAACTGGGGGCCATTCTGCCGTGCTAAGGAAGAACGCCGTATGAACTTTCGAGAGTTGCCAAATTTCCTCCCATAATTTTTTTTTTTTTTTTTTTTTTTTGGAGAAAAGTTATACCTAAGTATTTTTCCTTGAAATTTTTAGACACTTCAGATCAAATTACAACCAAAATTATCGGAGAAATTTGAAGAAGAATATTCACAAATTTTCCTGAAAATTAGTAATATGTCGGAGAAAATTTGGCAACGCCTGAAGGCTCATACGGCGTTTTTTCCTTAGCACGGCAGCATTGATGTCGTCTATTCGGAAAAAAAATAATAAAATGAGAATCGTTGGATGTAATGTGCGTAGGAATCACAGTATTTTTCGAACGTTCTCCTTAACTACCCCGACATCGATCAAAATGGACCACTAGACAAGGTACGGATTTAAGCATTCTGATACATGTTTCTCAACCAGAATTTCACGTAGAACACGATTAACGCAACAAATATTACTGAAACTAACACCTAACGAAGATTTCAACGTTTTTATTTCACATTGGTAACAAGGAATTTGAACTGCCCGCTCACAAGAAACTCAAAGCTCTACGTGAGTCAAATCGCGCATTACAACGGTTTCAGCAAGCTTCTCAATCGAGCAATGTTCATTTCCTACCATGTGTTGTTCAAACTATGAGCAATTTGCTATAGCTGAGCCAAAGCGTCAAAATTGAGGCTGCCAGATTTTTAAATCGCAGATACTGCCATGATAACGTTTAGCGCGCGATGTGAATCACGTAGAGCATTGAGTTTTCATGAGCGGGTGGTTTGAATTCACGCATCGAGAATCATTAAATATCTACGTAAGGAGTTAATTTAGGTAATTTTCGTTGTGCGCATCGTGTTCTACGTAAAATTTTAGTTAAGAAACATGCATCAGAATGCTGAAATTCGTACCTTGTCTAGTGGTCCATTTCCCCTAATCGGTCGTCTTTAAAATAGGGGAAATGAAAGAAACACTCGAATTCCGAATCGGTAGGGATTCCAGTAAGTTGACAGCACAGTTTTTTCTCAATGTGTATCAATTACAAATGAACGATTCTAAGTAGTGATCTCAATCAATTAATTTCGACTTTTAACATTAATTTGAAGTGGTCGAACTCAATATTGTCACTTTGAACGTATATTCTGGCCGAAATGGCGGTATAAGCGATTTTAAATTGCCCTAAGCGCTCAACCGTGAAAATTTTCAATCTGGAAGTCGCTGGTAAAAATAATCCAGAGGAAATCGGGAATTCCTTTCTCCTTGGCTGAGGGACACTGTGATTTTAATCCAGTGCAATCACCTCTTGGGCGTCGACCGATTGTAAACGCTGGGAGAGCGTGGCGAACATTTAGAGCAATTATTTTCTCCGCTGTCTTGATTTTCCTCCGAGAAAGGTATGTGGTGTGAAAAGCGAGTTCCGCTGCGCATGTCTGATTCTATTGTAGAACCCTCATCCCAAAAACTCCTGCGCGGCGGTGCCATGCTGTCCCCGGGTACATTGTGTGTGTTAACCTTGCACTGGACGAAAACTCGGGAGAAAAAATTACTTGTTGATTCTGTGAGGGATGTGCCGATATTTTTGACGCCTACGTTTAAAGAACCTTGTAGTCCTCAGAGGCTGGCAAAAGTTTCAGTGAGCAGTTGGATCCGAAAACCCCGATTTTGAGATTTTGACTCATACTCTCTCAAATGAAACCAATAATTCTTTACTTTTTCATGCCATTTTTAATTTTTTTGGTAAAATGCTGTTTTATTAGCACGGTAGCGCTTTACCTAGGATATAAAAAATGGCACGAAAAAATGAAAAATATTGGTTAAACAATGTATTGCCATGATATGAATTTACTCTCTCTTCAGTACTGTATTTGTATTTTATTTGCGCCAAGAGAGGACGTAAAATTTAAATACAGCGATTCGTGGTCCATACTTAGGCAGATTAGAATTTAAATAGCTTTGCCTTCAAAGTACGTTATGAACTGCAAACCTGAAAGAAACTTAACTCCGGTTACGTGTGACATCGGTGGAATTTCTTTTTCCTTGATTTCAAAATTTTCGCGGAATGCTCCATTTCCTGTTACCAAAAACTATTTTGGTTTTTATGAACTAAGTTCCCGTGACCGATCACGAATTTTACTCTGTTCCTCATTCTGTAATATTTAGAAAGCGATTTCTTTGCATAGATTTCAATTTTCAACTAGTGAACGTTTTGCGTTTTTGCGGTCCTTTTTTGAGATTTCAAGAATTCGAGATGGTCAGTAGAATCTTTGGGCGTTGACGAGCTGCACTTGAAAAGAAGAGCTCTCCGAGTTCTTACGGCTACGGTTAAGCCCGACGAGGGGGCTGGGGGCTGCAACGGAGGCGATGAGTAACTAGTGAACGCGGGGGTGAGTGATGCAGGAGCCCGCGGATCATAAGCCGGGTTGCCGAACCGAAGACAAATCCTTATTTTTGTTTAGGGAGATGGTGAGTGGGAACCCTAAGAATGGAGCGAGACGGCAAGGGTGGAAATAAGGAGGAAGCTGACGAGGACAAGGACGTTGGGCCCGGGGAATCGGAATTTGGGCACCGAACGCAACTGCGGGTAGTTGTCACGCCCTGTTGTCGCTCTTCTCGTTTATCCCTCCAGGTGTCTGTACAGGGTGATTCTCATCTCCGTCTGCGGGCCGATTATTGAAATTAATAGACAAAGCGATAGACAAAGAAGACATAGGGAGTATGAAGCTATCCTATTGGTTGAAATGGGTGGTTCCTATACACTGAGAAAAAACTATGGCTTATAAACCTATTAGAGGTAATATGGAAACACCACTAATAGTAGTACCTCTACATATAATAATAGCACATATACCTTAGTTATGGTACGGGTACCTTAATTAGGTACAGAGACCTTAGTATGGTTCACAGACCGAGAATCATTAGTTTATTTACGACTATTATAGGTGTTCCATATTTACCTCTAATAGGTTTATAAACCATAGTTTTTTCTCAGTGTAGACTAAGGGAGAAAGTGATAGATAACTAACTATCGAGTTCCTTGTGGGTTGCCGTTACTTAGTCTATTGCCTACTCTCTTTGTCTATTGCAACCACCAGGTTCAACCAATAGGATCCTTCCATATCCAATTTGTCCTCTTTGTCTATAGCTTTGTCTATCTATGTCAATAATCCGCCCCCTGGAGACTTGTAGAGTAGATTTCTCTCGTCAAAATAAAACTCTTTACTCTTTCGTTGCATTCCGTTTTTATCAAACCTACTTATCCCTGGACCTGTAGCAACGGTAGCAACGTTGGGACATTGCTGCGACGTTCATGAATCGAATTCTAAGTGTATTTCTAAGCAAGGTTAATTTTTAGAGCTCTAGTAATCTTTGCTTTCTAATTGAAGGTAAAAATAATTTTGGTAAGCATACATTTAGATAACATAAATAAATATGGGGTTCTTAAAAGCTGTTTACTCTTCAAGATTTCCCACATCACAAGTTTCCCTTTATTGGAGCTCCAAAATCATCAGATTGATAAAATTACCCAGGGTTAGCGATTTTCATGTAATTCATTCCATCTACTTTGCCACGTTTCCTCGTATAGAAATTTGAAAAAAATATTCAATTCGATCGAAAACCACTTAAAACAGCACCACCTTAAACAGGCATTTAATTTCCAGGGAAAACCTGGAAATGTCAAGGAAATTGACGAGAAACGTCAGGGAAAAATCGTCAAATCCCCTTCTCTTGCTTTCTCGAGTGGGTTTTGACGTTTCTAACAACACATTTTGCCTGAAAAACTATTTTTAACCATGCCTTTTAAAATCTGGCATTTGTTCGATTGTCAGAGAATTTCACCATAATGTCAGTGTCAGGGAAATGTTAGGTAATTAAATTTTCCAACTTCTGTGGGAACCCTGAATTACCCACCCCGGAGCGATGGCAACGCCGCGTTTGGAGTAAAGACTGAGGGTAGCTGCTGGTCCGGTAGCCCACTCGCGGTATTAGTCATACGGGTATCGTCACGGGAACTTGCCCCCTCGACCCTCCCGTCGTTCCGACATTCCCCCCCCCCCCCCCACGCCCGCGGGACGTAGTGGTGCAGCTGGTGCCCGAAACTGTTGCTTAACTGTTTTTTATGTCATCCGCATACAGGGTGGGCTAAAAATAGGGCACAGGGCGCGCCCCGCACCGGCTCCAACGCTCCGTCCCGCGAGGTCAGGTCCCGATTCCTGCGTCCTGATTATTAAAATTGTTGGACAAAGCCTCGTTGGGTAGTCTATTACTTTGCTTCTTCGTCTATTGCAACCACCCGCTTCCATCCTATAGGATCATTCCAGTTTCTCTTTTGCCTATTGCTTGTCTAACAATTTCGATAATCAGTCCGCTGGCTCGTCCAACCGCTAAGTCGTCCTCCCACCAGCTCCAAAACGTTTTCAGAGGCTCTTACGTTAATTTTACCGACACCAGCGTCCGAAAACGAATATATTTCTCCATTTATTATATGTAACAGGAATTGAAGTAATTTCCTGTTTCATTTGTAAAAATGAGCTCCATCACTAAAAAAAATATCCGGCCGTGGAAGCCGTTCTTACGGGCTATGCAGACATCCCGTCCGCGTTCCGGGCTCAGGAGCCGCTAGTTCTGGGCGTAGTACTTGGAGCAATCGAAGCTACGGCTCCAGCACCCGTAACTTTCGGCCTCTGAGTCCGAAACGGACGGTATGTCTATAGTCCGTAACTTTTTTTCAGTGTTCGCAAAACGAGCCGCTAGGTTTGCTTTTCACTATGTTGCTATTGTTGTTTGCGTCTTTGTGAAAAAGCACGTGGGCACAAAAGAGAACAACGTAAACAAAAACAAAGCTGCTTCATCCAGATCTGAATCTTGCCACAGAGCCAAGCGCAACCATATTTCAGGCTGTCGTCGTTGAAAAACTCTAGGCCGAGCCGATTGAGCCTTGGCTCGAAAACGGCGATGAGTGAAGAGCCACTCCTGGAGTCTAATCATAATCGCACTCGTTTCCCATGGGGGGTAAACAAAGCTCCGATCCACGCGGCCGCCGCGGCGTCGCTAAAATTAGGCCGTAAGTGCCGGCCGCGGCGAACAGGGGGCACGCATTCGCGTTTTTTTCCGCCTCAAATCGGAAAACCTTGAGTTTTTGGCCACGAATGGTGTCTAATGATCCGTAAATTTTGGGGGCGTTATCTTCGGGGGGCAGGGAAATTCGGTATTTTTTGGGGGGGGGGGGGGGGGGATAAACCCGTACCTATCTCCTCCTGCATTTGAGAACTGACGTATTTTAATGACAGTTTTGGTACCTAAATTTTTATCGTGTCCAAGGCATTTTTCGAAATTTTTTGAAGATTTGCACCCCATCTCAGCAAAACATTTCGCTTTCTCTTCACATGTTTGCCCTTCCCTTCTCCTCTCTAAGATTTTCTTGAAGATGACACCCCCGATAATTTATTAGTTCCTTAAAGAATTCATCCAGGAGCCATTCGGCGGCAAAGCTCAATTTTTAGGCGCCATGCACAATTTTCAGGAGCCATCAGAAATTTTGACGAAGAATCCGGTAACTGCGCGAGATGGAAAATTACAGCAGAAACCAAAGCGACACCATCTTCTTAGTCGCCACCTTTGGCATTGCGTCCCTTATTTTCCGGCGCCCAAGCCTGATTTTGATGACTATATGGCGCATGGCGCACGGTGAAATCGGAACACTGAATAAGACTCATTGTTTGTTACCGCTGTTCTCAGTAACCTGCCTCAATCTTTATGACACTGCGCAACATCAACCGAGGGACAGCCCCCCCCCCCCCCCACCGCTAGGTAACCTCGTTGCGTCAACTTAAAGTTGACGAAATCCGAGTTTCCACTCACTGTGTTTCGCCGAGCGCGGATGGGGGGGGGGGGGGGGAGCAAACAAAACTCGAGTGTCTCCGATCTCGCTTCTCTCACGCATAATTACTGCGTGCACTCAATTCCCCATTGAACGCTCCATTGAAGAGCTCCACACACTCGAAGCCAGCGGTTTCGCACGCGCCGTGAGGCAATTGGCACCGAGAGTGTGTAAACACGATTATCGGATTGCGCGCCTGTCGAGCGGGTGGCCTATTCGCAGAAAATCAGGTCCTATATTGACGGCACTCGTTGCAGTACCTATCCAGTTATTTTTGGCGTAGGTCAAGAAAAGGAACTGCTAAGTCTCAAGTTATGAGGAGTTAGTGCTGTGTTGACACTGAGTTGAGGGAAATGCAAGGCTTCAAAGCACGATCTCTCCCCTTTCGTGCCGATTTACTTGCTAATGTTTTATTTTGAAACCAGGCATGATTTTATTTTTAACTTTTACTTATACTTTATCGGCCCGCAGAGTTGTGTCGACCCTGCATCATTTTCACTTTCGCCACAACATTATTTTCACAGTTGTACATAGTTTTTAATAACGACACGGTTTCATTTTAAAAAAAATATCTGTCCAATGTCAACTGAATTGAGGCAAGCAGAAAGGGACTTAAACGGGAAAAATTAATTGCGAAAGTAGTCTTACTCTGGAGCTCAACTAGTCTTTTATTTTCCTTGGTCAAAAATTCTGGGGCACCACCAAATGTTAAGTGTGTCATTTTATTTCTTCGCGGAGAAATTGTTAGAAGTAGCTGTCCGAAAATTTCACTGAATTTTCTTTGTGCTGCCGATTAAATTCAGTGAAATTTTCAAGCAGATTCAACCGAAAATTTCTCTGTAAAAAAGAAAATGGCGGCGGAAATTTTGAAACGTCGCATGGCGCTTGCGATTCTTTGCCCGGAAGGTGACGATATCTGGAACAAGAAAACATTCTCAGTCCAAATTTCTGTGGTCACTCCGTGCATTCCCATGCGGAAACTTAAACTCACCAGAGCTTTCACCTACTTATTGCCCACTGATCCATTACAAACTCCTCTTTGAAGATATGAAGCGCGCTGCGGTCCAGGAACCGGCAGCGAAAGCTCATCCCCCTCCCCCCACCCACCCTCGGGGATGGAGATGCGCGATATCGGGAGAGCTCCTGGCACGGCCCAGTGACTCGGTTTCCCACACCAATTAATCCGCCGTTGCGCGGTTTTTTTTTCGCGCTAATTGCAACGGCGCTAAGTGCAGCGCGCGCCATTTCGCCGACTAATTACTTGTTGACTCGTCGGCGCATCGTCGTCGACTTGCTGCGTTCTTGACCCGCATTAGTTTTTTAACGACCCCGCCGATGCACAACCGAATGCACAACTGCAGTAGCCGCCCGAGCGGGTTCGCCAGTGCGCCGAGACTGTTCTGCCCGCGGAGAAAGAAATTGAGGCGGTGTCTGACTAGTCTGGAATCGACGCGCCGCCATGCACGGCAACAATTTCTCTTCGGATTGAGAATGGTTCCACGCTGTCGCGGGTAGAGATAATCTTCAGGGAGGTCTTACGGCCATGTCCAGTGGAGGCTTTAGGGGGGCAATTTCAGAATTTTTTTTAGGAATAAACGTCCTCAATCAAATTTTAAGCTGTTTTAGCTCAAGATTTGGTGAAATATTTGAGTGTGAAGAGTCTTTACCGTACATTGGAAAAAAAAACTCCGGCCGTGGAAGCCGTACTAACGGGCTATATAAACATGCCGTCCGCGTTCCGGGCTCAAAGACCGAAAGTACCGGGCGTAGCATCCGAAGCAATCTAAGCTATGGCCCCAGCACCCGGAACTTCCGGCCTCTGAGCCTCCTGGAACGGACGGTATGTTTATATAGCCCGTAGCTTTTTCTTTCAGTGAACCGGGAAAGCACTAAAGCACACGAAAGAATGTATTTTGGTGGGGAGGAAAACCTCGAAACGCTCGTGGAATCCAAGAACTGAACCAGCAAGCACAGATATTTTCGGCTTTCTAGGGTAATGACGAAAAACAAATTTCTAGGTTTTTTTCTGACCGCATAAACTCTTGTAAAAATAGAGCATCATCTATAATCTTTGCGTAAAAATCTTCAACGATCAGCGAGGCAATTGCAACCGGTCTTGACACGGTCCGTCGCGTCGGCGGTGTTTCTTCTCTATGGAGTCATGATTTTAAAAGTAATTACAGCAGTTTTTAAAAGAAAAATTCGTTTGATTTAACAAGAATATCATCTCGTCTAAATACTTTCTGGAACTTGATTCACTGCACTGGAAAAAGAAACTCCGGCCGCGGAAGCCACACTTACTGGCTAAGTAAACATACCGTCCGCGTTCCGGGCTCAGAAGCTGGAAGTTTCGGACGTGGCACCCGGAACAATCGAAGCCATTTCCTAAGCAACTGGAATTTTCAGCCTCTAAGCCCGGAACGGACGGTATGTCAGTATAGCCCGTAATTTTTCTTGTCACAACTCTTTACTTACCTGTGCTCCCATACAGCCTCTGTGGAGTCCCCATACTATCATTTCTTGGATCTTGGTGGACGAGAAAATTAATTCCATTAAGCGGGAAGGAAGACGGAGGCAAGTTGATGGTTGGGACAGTCGCGGCGCGATAAGGGGATGTCAACGGCAGCGAAGTTCGTGGTCTTGACACGGAGCGGAGCCTTGATTGGTTCCTACAAAGCTGCGGGAAATGAAGCGAGACTCCAACTTCCTAACGGACATGAACCGGAGGAGATAAAATGTAAAGTTCTAGGTCAAGCGTGATGCGGCGATGGAGCTGATAGCAGAATCGAGGATGCCGATCGAGCGGAATCGAAATATGAAAACGAAAGAAAGCATTCGAAGCAACTCGCAGGGATCTGTATTCGTTAGAGTGAGAATGCTCGACGGAGCCTGACGCACGAAATGGAGAGAAAAACGTCAATGAATGAATAAATGAATGCAAGTGTAGGTCGATTCTACTCATTTACGCGAAATAAGTTTAACCACCTGGAGAATCGTGGCAGGTGGTTTTCTTCAGCTGGAATGCCTATGCTCGAATGCTCGATCATAATACTGCCGTGCTAAGGAAGAACGCCGAATGAACATTCAAGAGTTGCCAAATTGCCCCGCATAAAACACGTACTTATGAAGATAATTATGCGGGTTATTCCTTGAAATTTTCAGGCGTCTGAGATAAAATTGCGAACAAAATTTTCTGAAAAAAGTGAAGGAGAATATTCACAATTTTCCCAGTAAATTAGGTTTTTATTGAAGGAAATTTGGCAACGTCTGAGGGCTCATACGGCGTTTTTCCTTGGCACGGCAGAATAGAGTATGTAGAACAATTCGATAAGAAGAAGTTAGGGACCATTCAAGTAATACGTAACGTACTTGGGGAAGGAGGGTTTGAGCCAGCGTTACGGTGCGTTTCAAGGGGAAAGGGGGGGGAGGGCCCAGCGTTACCGAGCAGGGGGGGGGGGGGAGCTTTGAAAAAAACGTGCAAAAATTTGAAAATCCCGTCCAATCTCTTCCCATTGTATTTCAGCAAAATATCTCCAAAAAAAACTCCGTTGTTTGGTACGGGTTTTCTGATATCCATAAAGAACGTTTCATCAAAAGCAATTTCAAAACTCTTAACATTTTGATTTCAATTTCAATTTTTTCTCTTTTTTACAACCGCTTCCTTTAACCCCCCCCCCCCTTCCCCCCCACACCGAAGTTTTTGATAGAATTGACGTGGAGCGAAAAAAAGAACCTACGCCCGGTAATTTTGAGAGACTGCTATACCGCTCTACACCAGAGTGGCGGTAAAATGAAATAGCGCTAAATCAACGTAATATTCCAGAAGAAATCTCCCCGAAGATGGAATTAGAATAATGAGGCGAAGTTGAAAGGATCCGGTTTTCCCGACCTGCATCCGTTCTCTTATAACGTCGCTCCTCTGACGTTGAGGGCGCGTATCTCGATTTTGTCGTGAGTCCTGCTGTCCATATAACGCCACGTTTTCCGGGGCTCATGCAGTGGCGTGGCGTCAATTGCGCTATATCGATTGTTATGCCATTTAAACCTATGGTAAAGAATCGATTATTATATTAACCCTGTTTATCGATCCTTTTCCATAGGTTCAAATGACATAACAATCGATATATCGCAATTCAAGCCACGCCACTGGGCTCATGTGGCAAAAGATATACAAGAGAAGCGACGATAATCGCGAAGCCGCGCATCCTCTCTTGTCCCCGGCTCGTGGAGTGGAAGCTGAAGCCGCCTTGAACTTGTGCATGCAAGTGCAACAGTGCATGTGCGTCTAGGGGAAGCTAGTCTCGATTTTTCTGCCGTGCCAAGGAAAAACCCCGTATCAACATTCGAGAGTCGCCAAATTTCCCTCGATAAAATGTTTATTTTGGAGGAAATCTATGAATATTTTTCCGATAAATTTTCAGAAACTATAGGTGAAATTGCGAACAAAATTATACGAAAAATTGGAAGAAGAATATTGACAAATTGTCCCGAGAATTCATAATTTACCGAAGGAAATTTGGCAACGGCTGAAGGTTCATACGGTGTTCTCTTGAGCACGGCAGTATTAGCCAGACGCAGACAGGATGCTCTAAAAAAATAAACCGCTCAGGTTAATTCTATTCCTGAGCCGCGCGACCGCTGTCGGTGCGTCTAGTGTCCGTCTACCTCTCCCGGGTTTTGATATTTGTTGCCAGACTCGAGCAAGGGAGTGAAAATCGGAACTGTCACACTAAGGTATTTTTTCTTTTCTCCTGCGGGCTAACTATCTAAAATAATAGACAAAGCGATATATTAATACACTGGAAAAAAAGTTACGGGCTGTATAGACGTACCGTCCGTTCCGAGCGCAGAGGCCGAAAGTTAACTGAATTTTAGGATTTAAGTAGGAAAAGCTGAAAATGAGGAAATTCCCAACAATTTCACTTTTTATTACCATTCGGACGTATTTTTGCTAATAGGAACTGTGTGCATAGGGTTTGCGTGCAACATAGTTCCTTTTAACATAAATACGTCCATTTCATACTCATAGTAATCAAAAACCTATCACAAGACACCCGATCCCTCTGATTATTAAATTGACTTTTGAGGCTATCTTACATTTTGAGTCAATTGATGTCAATATCTCATCTGCGGGCCGATAATTAAAATGTTGTGTTTGTCTGGCGGACATAGGTTGAAACGGCGGAGTGTGATTGGTCGTGCCTTTGTCAGGTGGAATAGACGACTTACTGTCGTCAACTCAAGAGGTGCCTTTAGCTTGTCGTGAATTCCACCCGACAAAGGCACGAACAATCACGCTCCGCCGCCGTTTAACCCATGTCCGCCAGACAAACACAAAATTTCAATAATCGGCTCGCTGTTTGACGTATCGAATACGATCCATTCGCGCTTGTTTGTGTTCATCAGTCACATGTGTAGTTTTCCAGAGATGTTTACCTCGGACGGAAATTCCCGAGAACGAGACGGAGACAGCTCTCGTTCGTCATAAAATCGCTCCAATCGTGTTTCCCTGCAGCACGGCGCTAAGGTGCGTCTAACGTGACAGCCAAGAGCGGCTATTCCATCCGCACTATAAATAAATCCCTCGGGGGGCGATAGAGGGGGGGGGGGAGGAGCGGCCGGCGGCCCCGAGGAGGCGGTCGCGGGGTCGTTCCGGAAGGCCCTTTCCTCGCGGGGTTTTCCGCGGCAACGCCGGATCCGCGGGAATAAAAATAGTGGCGTGAATAAATCCGATGGAAGTCGGGGTGAGTCAGCCTGGCTCCGAGTCGCGCCGCGCCGCGCCGCGTCGGGGTGGCCAGGAAGCGAAGTTGACACGCATCGGAAGCGCACAACTTAAAACGGATCCGATAAAAACCATCGCTTTATTTCTGAGGCCCCCGAACCGCGCTGCCGGATTGCAGCCGCCGCGCCGCACAGTGGATCGAGGCAACGGTGAGGTCGCACAAAATTTGGAAACTTCATAAGCACATAACTCCGTCTATACAAACTTTGAAGCTCTATAAGTGGTTTCATTGGTTTTCTCGTGAAATTTTCTTCTAACAGAACCCCTTTATATTTAAAATGTGATGAAATAGACGTCAAAATTGGCAGTTTCAGCCAAAGAGTTCATGTCCGATCTATCTAATTGACTCGATCAACTGTGCGCCGCGCCGTCCTGGCCCGGGGACCTGTCTTGTAGGGTTTTTTAGTGCATCAGTACGCGAGAAGGCAGTTTATTTTAGAGGACGTCGCGCTTATAAGTGCTTTAACTTTTCTGGGTTCCGCACAGTGCGGAATCCCATGGACAAAAATCGAAAATTTACTTTCAAATTTTCCAAATATTGTTACGATCCTAGTCATCAGGACAATTTTTCTGACTCGAGGGGATATTTATTTTTATTTTCCTCCCAAAATCCTTTTAAATATGACTTTGAAGTGGAGGTTAATTCGATCGAAAGGAACTGTCCCATGAGAAATACACAGGATTTACCTTGGCAACTTTAAGTAAACTTCTCTCGATAACTAGGGATATCCCTGTGGGTGGTTAACGTTTCCTCATTCTTTGGACACCCAACTTCAATCCTGAAAAAGAACTCTTGCGACTATCGAAGGTATTAGCATTTAAAAATTGGTTAAAATCAGATTCAACTTAGCATTTGAGAGTGTCAAACCTCCTAATTACTACGTTCGTTGAGCGCATAGCCACCTTTGACCTATTATACCAACTCTTGGATGCTCGAAACCTCTAAATTCGTTGAACTAAGGTCCTGTGGGAATCAATTTTATGTCTCGTGCCTTTCATGGTTCCGTGTGTATATTTTTATGGTGCATTTATTTTTGTCACGCCGTTTATATGGAAGTTTCGCACTGTGCGCCGTGCGCCAGATGCGCTTGTATAGCATAGATGAGGTTTTGGCGCCTAGAAATAAAGTGTGCTGGGTGAGCGCGACGCCTAATTTAATTGGTGCCGCCCTGATTTCTGGTGCCTCCTCCCGCTGTATCATCAACCTGTTTTATGACTCTTCAAACATTTAGGTTGTATCAAAAATCGAGCTCGGTGGCCAAATGGCACTTAAACTTTTCGGGTGTTGTTGGAAATCTTCTCGCACTCAGAGACCATATACACAAGGTACCCTACACTAACAATCTAAGAGGTGTAATCGAGCGAGTCAAAAATTAAATTTAGAGATCAACGCCACTTTTCGCCTCATGATTGATATGCTACTTGTTGAGCGAGAAATCAAATAAAATATGCGTATGATGACTTGACCCAAGTGAGCGACGGATCTCCTTGTTGCATACGCTTTAAAACTTGAAAGTGCACTTGGCTCACATCGGCCTCATAGTCGCAGCCTATGTTTGAAATTCATTTCAATGCTTGATGCATCTATTCGCACTCGACGGATTTCCGCGTTGCAGATTCATAAAATTGAAGGGGCTCTAACTTCCCTAGCGCTCATAGTTGCAACTTTATTATTTAGGGGGAAGGGGACGTTCAAAGTGAAGCTTCAAAGTGGTGGCTGTTTGGCAAAGTGTTGCCATCGATTACATCAATGATGCGGAATACTTGACTAAACAGTCACCACTTTAAACGTCCTTCTTTTTCTTTTATTTTACTAAGTTTCAAATAGCCTTCTGGCTAATCCCTCGCTTATTGCCCCTTCTCGAGGTGACCATTTTCTGAGACCATCAAACTCAGGTCAACTCTGGTGGTCTGTGATAATCATGACAACGCTTTAATACAACTACACGCACTCTCTGGATGCTCGTGATGGCCAAAAAGTGAGCAGCCTGTGCGCCTTCAATTTTTTGAGTATGCAACGCGGACATCCGTGGAGTACGAATAGTTGTATCAAAGCGTTGTAATAATTTTCATACGCAGGTTGCGACTATGAGCGCAAGGGAAGTGACTGCGTCTTCATTTTTCATTACATATGCAACGGGGATGTCCGTTGCTCGCCCCGACATTCATCAGTCCGTCAGTCGAAATTCATTTGATTTTTTGCCCAAAAAGTTGCTCATCAACCATAATCAGGCGAACAATAACGTTGAGCTCCAAATAACCTCTGCCCCGCTCGATTTAACGTCTTAGGTTCTTTGTGCAGCGTCCTCAGAATATAAATTGTCTCTGCAGCTTACCCAGACACCCTCCACACTGGAAAGCTTTTACTTTTGGGACTTTAACATTCAACTGTTGATGCACCTCCCAGGTTCATGGTTAACAACGTGTTGGGAGTCTTGTTTTAAAAACAAACCAAATTTTGGACACTTGTTTGGCTCATGACGTCACCCGAAACTCATGCATCATCCACCGAGTAGGTAGGTCAGCTGCCAGGGGTGCAACTAAGGGTGATGACTGTTGCCCCCTAATAATTGTCTAAAAGGAAATGTTGAATCCCCGAAAGTAAAAGCTTTTACCTGCCTCCAAGAGGCCCGTGGAGGGTCTCTTGTCTCTGTCCAGTTCCCAGGAGCAGACCCCTCGTTTTTCAAAACTCAGGATCCTGTTACACTCCGGCAACGCCGCATTGCGTCCGACAACGAAAGGGAAATTTCGCTGAACACAGGGACGGGGAAATAAATTACCCGCGGTTATGGATCGGGAGCCCTTCGTCGCCGGGAAAGCTCGCGGCGAAAATAAAAGCGCAACCTACGTCACAGCCACGCAAAGGCCGGAGCGGCGGAAGGGGAGGGGCGGGGAGGGGCGGAAGGAGTTAAAGGGATCGGGAAAACGCCCCGGGGCCGCGTCAGCGCGTCACGCGGAATGAGTGAGCGACGCGCCCTCCATAAATATCCCTGCGACGGGGGGAGGGGACCCTCGGACGTGACCGCCAACGCGCCTTTCACCGGGAATTCCATCCCTTCAGCCCGGCGATTGAGATATTCATCCGACGGGGTGACGGGGTGTGTGGGAGCTTAATCAAAGCTCTGTCATCGACGCCCCCGCTGTTTCCAAGGCCGGTCCCCGCCGGAAGATCATTTTCCGGTGATGTTATGGGAAAAGTCTTGAAATATCCATCTAAGAATGTTTAGCATAACTCTGAAAGAGCCGAGTTACAAAACCGCCCCTAACCTTGTCCTCGTGGACTTAGATCAAATGGACAGAGTTTATCAGAAAGGAACCAACCCACTTTTTCGAAAATATCGAGTTGAGGATATTCTTGAGTTCCGCTAGCCGTATATTTTTTCCCGCCAAAAACTGAAAGTCGAAAAAAAAACAAAATTATTTTGTGAAGAAAGGGGTTTAAGTTTATTTTCTACATTGAGCCTGATGCTGGAATACAACTTTTACCCCCTTTTTCTCAGTTTCAACTTTGTGCGGGTTGGTTCCTCTCTAACGAATTCCGTCCAAATAAGGGACTTGAGGGGATAAAGGGAATAAAGTCTAGTTGCTGCTATTTCGAGAAATTAGTGTTTGAAGTTTCGAAATTACATGGAGCCTTAAGGGCGGAAAGAAAGTGCAAACTGACTCGTTGATGTTTAAAAAATTGGCATTTGGAAGCGAATATTTCACAGAATATGCATTAAGACTAGTTTTACTTGAAATCATGAATATTTCGATTTTTTCAAAAACTGCACTTATGCACTTAATGCTTGCGCCTTGTCCGCCAAGTCCCTCAAATGTTGCTTGAACCAAAGTTACGATGGCATCAGGACAAAATTTTAGCTGAAATATTGGAATGGTTTTTGTAAGGCGAGAGGGAGGTTAGAACTTGGAGGGTACATTTTCCCTTTCTCTGACGGTCTTTCCATTTTTTTTTTTCTTGTTTGACTAACCTTCCATGTGTTATATATGGCACTCGTAATAGGACGCATTTCTGTCAAACAGAACTATGTGCATTATTCCGTGAGCCCTGTCACGCATATATTCTTATGGGTCTCAGGGCTCATGTCTTGATGCACATAGTTCCGTTTGACAGAAATACGTCCAATATATATACCACTAATGATGGAATTCTTCAAATTTTGACCTTTCGGGCTTTCGGATGGCGAGTTTCAAGGTTTGAGGGTTCCACTTAATCCAGAAGATATCGTATTTGATAGTGATTCAATCATATATCCTTTGGTTCAAACCAACAGAATATAACCTCTAACAAAAATGTTAGAATTTAAGTTGGAAAATCTGGAAAAGGAGAAAATTCCTGACAATTTCTCTTTTCATCGCCAATGGCACTCAAAAGAATTAAAAATCTATCACAAAATACCCGTTCCATCAGATTTCCAGATTGACAGTTGAGGCTTTATATTTAGCCTGTTCAAACAAATCCTAACGATTAAATCAAACGAATATTGTTAGGACTGTTGGAAATTCTGACAAATCTGTAAAATGTCCCGACGATGTTACCACTCTTTAATTGCACATTCTGTGCCTGAAATCTTTCAAAATCTAATCTCAAAAACCGTCTACCTATCAACAAACGACGTTGAGCATGTTTTACATGTTGAACAACATACCCTACAATCTCCTGCTCGGTCCGCAAACGCTCTAATCCTCTCACTAAATAATACTTTAAAACGCGCCGCCGTTCCAGATCGGGAAATACTTCCCTACGTCGCAAAGCGACCTCATCTCTTCCCCCAAAAGAAGGAAAAAAAGGAAAGAAAATCGTCGCATTTTTAAGTTGCTCGAACCTCGGACGACGCGACGCTGCGCTGTCGAGCTTCCCCGTCGACGACTGAAGCGGCCCCGAAGACTCGAGACGGTCCGATGACCACGGGGAGAACGGAGCCTTGGACTCCACATCCGACAACCCCCCCCCCCCCCCCTCCCCCCGAAGACTTAAAAGTTACGGAATCTCGGAGACGGTGACGGGACGGACGTGGAGTGGACGTGGATCTCGGACAGAGTTATTAATTTCCGCGCACGGGTCCCACTCGGACGAGCTAAATTGAATATTATGCAACGTCCCCCGGGCGGCGCGCGGCGCGGCGCGGCGTCCCGACGCGACGTCCGACGTTCGTCGAGACGCAGAGCTCATCGCGGGCACCTATTTCGGAGTTGGTTTTTCGAACGACCGACAGTCTGGAGACGCGCCGCCGTGTCGGTGTCAATGTCCAAAGTCAGCCGCGAAGAACACTCCGAAGATGGTGCATAGTGAGTCCCTTTATACGAGAGTCGTACAATTCGCTCATGATGTCACAAACGGAATAAAGATACAGAAATTGAACGTTTTTCGTAAGTCTTTGATCGGCCCATTCTCAAATGCCTTTCTCCGTTCCTCCTCTCATTCCGTTTGTTTCCTTACCGAACCCGTAATTTCCCTGGGTCCATTCCAGATTATAATCTTTGCAATTGGTGAAAATGTAATCTTTATTCCCGTTTGTGACACTGTGGAGGCCTAAAATACGGGAACCAATTAGAAATTGATTCACATTGTCTTGACTCTCAGTATAAAGGGACTCTAGTGCATAGTTCCCCGGATCTTAACTCCCAGTTGTATGACGTTGGAATGTGTAACCAGCAGGCTCACTGTTGAAATTGAAAATCATAGCGATAGACAAAGAGAACACAATGAGTATGGAGCGATCCTATTGGTTAATTTAGATGGTTTTTATAAACTACGGGGGTAAATGGTGGACTAAATAAAGGATCTCTCACGAGTTGCCGTCATAGTTAGTCTATTACATACTTCCTTCGTCCATTGCAACCATCCAGCCTCCACCAATCGGATCCCTCCGTATCCTTTTTGTCTTCCTTGTCTGTCGCTTTGTCTATCAATTTCAAAAATCAGCCCTGAACTGGTTGTGAGTGGAGTGGCGTGACCGTCTTGTTGGCCTTCCAGTTACCTAAAGTTTAGGGATTCGCCGCCAGTTCTCGGGATCTTGGGATTTTTCGGAAAATTTAGGGATTTTAATCTGATGAGGAAAACAGCAAGTAATGGAATGACTCTCTTGTACTGAATATCAGACTCAGCTCTAGAGAAAATTTTCGTCGTCAGTGTTTCATTTGCAAAATTGACAATACTTTCTTTTCGACATATTTGACAGTTCAAGTGTATGCAGAACAAAAAAATATAACATCAAGCCGTATCGAGAATGTTCAAACAAGGGAATCGGACTTTGATAAACGCGCATCGTTACGCCGAATGACGTTAATTTTCGTTTTATGCGAGAATTATGGATATTTTGAAGAATGTTAAATAAATCTTGGAATTTAGGAATTTTTCACAATGTTGGGAGTTTTTTTACTATGGATCACTGTTTCCTTCAGCAGTTCGCTTGTCGAGTTTTCTGTTTATACTGCAATGGGAAATCTTTGAAACCCCCGGAAAATTCCTTCGAATTGTAGCTGTTCTTCGGCGACTTATTAAAAAATGATGAATGTTCATGAATAAGGGATAAGAGAGGAAAACTCCAGGAATTTTAAATTTCACTAATTTCTAGCGTTTGTAGGAATAAACTTACAACCTTGCTTTCCTCATATTTATCCGGAGTTCCAATAAAATTGAATGCCCTTTCACAAAAGGGTCGAAAAGGCGGACAGATTTCTGGACTGTTGGCGGAAGTTTCACGTCGATCACTCATCTAGAGAGCACTTAATTTCGTGCGGTTCCGTTGGGCGCGGCGCCCCAGATGGCATCGGCATTTCAATCGGAATTCACCCGTTGCGGTCCTGTAATTTCGCTGTGCAAGGGCAGCGATCAATTAAGCTTTCAGCTTACTTCCCAGATAGATGGGGCTCATCCCGAAGTGAGGCCGTCTTTTTAAGAGGACCTTTGAGTCGGCATCTTCTTCGAAATCCTCCGTGCCAATCCTCCCGTATCTAAAAACGCGTCGGTTCCCTGGTTTAAGCATCTTCCAACTAATTCTAAAGACCTATCAGCAGTCAACGTCTCCCATATTTTGCTGACAATTTTATCAAATTATGAGTGGAAATAAAAAAAATCGTGATCTAGATTTCTACGTAGGGATTTCTAAAACTGTCCAATTATTCCTCTCGTCCAGCAGAATTTTGTGGCTTGAGAAGAGTAATATATTTTTCTTAGTAAAAGAAAAATAAATGGGCTATGATTATTGAATGAATACTGAATAGTCATAACTAGTTTTTCATCAATTTCAAACACTTCACGGTTTTCCCCGATGACCTTGCAACTCGGTAAGATGACTTCATCCAAAAATGAAGAGACTCTTTCAGAAAAAGCTCTTTGGCGCCCTAAATAAAAGAATTTGACCGAATGTGGCTTAGAATCATATCGTGAGTTGACGCAATTCTCGCCACTCGCCTCTCACTAAAATTTTGGTTTTCATATATAATGGTAGTTTACTCGTAATAAAATGTTCTATTTTGGCAGAATATAGGTTGGTTTATTTTTACGTTTCTTTCGCGACAATATTTTCGTCCTAGTAAGTTTTTTTTCAAATGTTGCTTTTACAATCTTAATGTTCTGTTACAATAATGTATCTATTTTTCTTTGTTACAGGTAAGCAGCTCATCATTCCATCATTCGAGTTATTGCCTTTGTATCAAATGATAGTGAGTACCCTTTTTTTCAATATATGCGAGGCATTTTCTTATGGTTGGTATCACTCTAGGCTGTAGCTGTATCAGGGACCAGCTCTAAGTCGAGGATATTAAAATTAAGCGTTTGTTCTCTACAAACACTTTTTCTGTTTCTTTGGGCTTGAATTTTTGCTCCAATTTACAATCATTTTTATTTGGACTATGGGAAAATTCCATCTGGCTCACAACAGACTAGTGATAAGTTTGCGGCGTATCATCATAGGCGAAGCTATTATCAGTGATTCTGATAAAAAGCGCCAGAACCCCAGACTCATTCTCAGTGAGTCAGTTCAGTTGTTTCCGGACCATTACGCACCGAGTCCTCTGTTAAAACTTTAAACGCATTATGTTCTTTGATGAAGAACATGTATTAAAATACTGACCCTTTTGCGGCGTCAAAGGATAGTTCAACTAAAAGCTCTGCACTCGCTCAAACGCTTAGTTTTTCCTTCTAATATGACAGAGATACCTCTATTGAAAGACCATTCCATGACATGCTGAACCGTCAAGTCATGTATCTCAATTGCCAAGTTTCAAAATGTCCGCCTGTGTTCTATTCCCAGGACGAAAACAGATTTACAGGCTTGAAATGACCTTATCTCTATCTATCATTCCTAGATTATCGTGAAAATACTTTAAGCTTTCACAGAGAAAAATCAATTTTTGCCCTTGTAATGCGTAAAGCTGATCCCAGGTTCTACCTTCTTTATTAGTTTTAGTTACGATGTTACTTTCGTGGTAACACCTATGTTGGTCACGGTAACAATAACGTCTCGGTCCACATCGTTACCGGGGACCAAAACTTTATAACAAATGTAATATTGTCATTACGTTTAAAAAAGAAGGTAGGACTTAGGAGTATTGCAAGGGTAACGATTCACTTTTTACCGTATTATTGTTGATTTTTTCATTTGCCTTCAAAAGCCTAAACAATAGCGGAAATTTTGAAACCTTACAATTGAAATTTGTGGTTTTCGAGTCGAGCCATGGCGTAGGAGCAAAGCTCGTGGATGTAGCTTTCTTCCACTTTGTCCTCATTAATCAATGATGAATTTGCACTGGTTCCGCGGCGCGCGGAAGTGATAAATAATTGCCCGAGGTGGGAGAAATTATGGTATGGAAGCACTACCGCGGTGGATGACCTCAATCGCTGTATGTTTGTGAAGCGCGATATCTCCGCTAGTAATTCAACTTGAAAACTTGCCATTAGGACTCCTCATACGTATATGCTCATTGTCCTTTCACAATTAAATGAAAATAAAAGGAAAATATTTTTGATCATACACAACAGGCCCGCCGCGCCGTGTACGTACGTGTCTCTGCAGTATATTCAAGAGTCGTACAATATAAATTGTAGAATTCCGCACATTGTTGCCATAAATATACTTGATTGTGAGAAATGCATAAAATACATGGTGGTGTCATAAGACCCTCGACTATTAACTCATTACCGGCGAAATTCGCGTTTCAGTTTGATGAAGATGATATAGGTTGCCTTCTTTTCATTTTCCGATTTTATTGTTTGTTGCAAGACTTGACTTGGAGAGCGTATTGTCAGTTCCTTTCAATAATAAAAATGTTATGCCCCTAACGTCTTCTTAAGTGGAGAAAAATGTTCTATGAATGTTAAATGCTGTTATTTGATAGTAACCAAAACATGACATTCGGCAGATGGGTCAGTTGCGCTGGTGAAATTTCAGAAATTTATGAAAGATATTGAAAAATACCGGTTCCTTCTCATGTTTCTCAAATCATAAAAATTGTAACTCTCTTGTATTTTTGTTTGTTTGAGTGCGGGTCGCATACTCTAGCCCCTGAAAAATATGGAATATTCCACAGCCTCGTGAAATTTCGTGAAATATTTCACTGAAATTACCAATCTCTCAAAATCTTACTTACGTTTCATGCCACCGTGGTCTTTGTTAGTGCCGTTTATGAGCTTTCTGGCGCAAGACTGATACTTCACGCCCGCTAAACATAATTTTTTGGCAAGGATAGAATGATTCGCCACCCGTTGGACTTTACTTTTCCTTGTTACCTGTGCAGACATCCCGGCGCGTCTAGTTTTTGTGCCGGTGATGTCGCCTCGGACATGTTCAGTGGAAGCAGGAAAGAGGAGCTCGGCTCCTGCTCCTCCTCCACCTGGGCCGCGGGCCAGGATTGAGTCATCGGCGAATTACGGGCGGCTCGGGATGGACCCGCGGCTGGATTTCGATTTCGCTCGCGTAGCGTCGTCGCCCGTCGCCGCTCGGAGCGAGTCGGATTTTCCTGCGGCTACGGCCCTCGGCCAAGTCCAATTGTGAGCCGACCGGGCAGCTAGCGCCGCAAAGTGGATCAGTTCAAACGGAGAGCTCGGACAGGACTTAACCAGGGTGTCTACAAGTCCGGAAAGTCCGAAAACAGTACTGATTTTTAAGGTCGGTCTGGAAGTACTGAAAAAATGCGAAATTCCGCAACAAGGCCCGGAATTTTTTCATTTTTTCGTCATTTTTGTCGCAATTTGAGTGGGAAATTCAAATTTTTTACATTTGCTGAACTTCGTCAGTTGGAGGCACTGAAAAAGTACTTAATTTTTCTGTTGAGGAAGTACTGCATTTCTTGGAAATGTACTGAAAAAGCACTGTAAAAGTGCTGATTTTTAGCCAGCCTGTCTTAGTAGGAACTCTGATCGATTCAAAGGGAGAGGTCGGACAGAACTTTACAACTTTAAAAGCATATCTATATGTTAGCATGAAATTTTGATGTTTCAAAAGTGGTTTCATTGGTTTTCTCGTAAAATTTTCCATGTTAACAAGCCCTTTCAATTAAAATCGTGACGATATAAAGGTAAAATTTTACTAATTTTATCAAAAAATTTCATGTGCGACTTGTTGGAAAGACTCTGTCGAGTGTGCGGCGACGGGGGGCAGAATCCGTTTCGGGCTCGAGTCCTCGCGAAAGTGAGCACTTTCTCCGCGCCGCCGCCCCGGCCCGGCCCGGCTCCGACTGTGCGCTCGTTGCGCCTCGCTGCCGAGCCGTCAACCTCACTACCGAGTCGTTGCCTTCCCGTCTGATTTTTTTCTTCGCTCACAGTTGTACAGAGCTAAGAGGCCCTCCACTCGTATCTTGGAAATGGTGGAAGCTTTTATTTTCCGGACTGCAACATTCAACTGTCGACTTACCCACTAGGTCCATGGTTAACATCGTCTTTGGAGTTTCGGATTGCAAACACGCCAAAGTTAGGGAAACTTGTTCGGCTCATGGCGTCACCCGAAGCTCATCATCCACCTAGTAGGTAGGTCAACAGCCGAAAAAAGGGTGATGACTGTTGCCCCTCTATAATTGCCTCTAAGGAAATGTTGAACCCCCGAAAGTTAAAGCTTCCACCTGTCGCCAAGAGGTCAGTAGAGAGCCTCTTGTCTCTCGAGTTGTATGCTCTGGCACCACAAGTTAGGGCCAGTATGGTAAGTACTAACATCATGGCGGCTAGCGACCGGGAAATCCGGGAAAAGTTGGAGAATGCAACTCGACCCGGGATAAGTCAGGGAACTTCGTCAACGGTCAGGGAATTTGTTGTGGAGCTGGGTTCCGCGCTAAAATCGGGTCCGCTACGGACCAGCCGATCGCGTTGTTGTGCCAACGTTTCGACCACATCAATTAAGTGCCCTTACGTTATCGTAAACTAGTCAGGGAATTTCATATTCAGAACTCTAAATGGGATTCTATGCTCCGAGAACTAGACCCATAATTTGGATATTTTATCGAAAGTTGACAACGCTGGATTCTGGCATTGGCAATGCCAAGGCGTCTATTTCTCGGCTCTCTATTGACTCTGTCAATCCCCATTGACTGCAAGCCACGCCGCGCCGGGCCGGCTGCGCCGCCACCATATCCACCAATCATACCCCCCCTCCTCCCCCCACGGGTCCCCTGCCCGCCTCCTCTTGGGGCACCGCTCGCGAAATTGCAGATTCGCGTGGACTGGACTCGTGGAAGAAGGAGTCACTTCATCGCGTTTATCTCGGAGAGTATGCAGCTCACAGCACTCAGCTATTAATTTATGAGATTGAAGCCCTTCACCGAGTGTGTAGTTGTTCGAGAGGAGTTTTATAATGCACCATGTTGTTACGTAAGGTGACATTTTGACTATCCACAGTGTGAAATTTGATTCTTTCCCCGTTTGCAGCTGCTAATTTGGGGCGCGAAGTGTCGGCTAGTCTTGCGAATATCCTGGGAAATGGGACTTAGAGCCAAGGACTTTAATTTTGCTCAGAATTGTCGTTTACAATTTCCGAAGTTCGGTATAGTCACGGAAACTATTTTGAGCGCATAGGGCGCAAGTTCTGAAAGCGTTTAATTGTAAGAACTTCCGGTTCCAAAGGGACCGATGGGACACCAAATTGGGCTTCGAGTGTGTCTACAGGGCCATAACAAGTAAGGAAACCAGCGGACACAATCTATGGCAATATTTTACCCAAGAATGTAAAGGATTCTCATTCGTTTAGACTGCCATGGTCACCTATGTCACCTCATTTTTCCGCAGATTCTCTGGGTTTTTCATGTTTTTTTCCTAAATTTAATCCCCCCCCCCCCCGGTCCTATCTTAACCGTTTGCCAAAAATTTTTGAGAACTAACCTGACATGGCAAAGAAAGATTAAAAAAACGCTCAGAGGATGAGTAACGGAAGAAGAGTGAAAATTCGTAGCCTGAATGTGTGTTTCCCTGACTGATGATGAAGGGAAGGCGAAAGAAACTAAGGGTGCCACTACCGCAGTGAATGAAGTCATGAACCGAATTATTCAAATCGCGTTATCTCGGTTAATATCAACGTAAAAAGTTGCTGTTTGGACGGACCTTATTATATTTAGCTGATCTACAAAAATCATTAAAACACGATTCTGTGCGACCAGCGCAGCTGACCCATCGAAAGGCACTCTGGATTCCACCCCGGTGCCTCTAGGAGCGTGGCGCTTACCAAAGATCACGGTACCCGTCTGTAACAACGAATAGGCAGGAACTTTACAACACTATGAGAAAGAAGACGTGATTTTCTGTTGATACATTGGTTGGCACCGCTCCCGACAATCATCGAACAAGGAGTCTCGAGAGTTGCCGACGGTTCGGAAGCTCGGGTCCAGTGGCGTGGCGTCCTTTGCGATATATCGATTGATCTGCCATTTGAACCTATGGAAAAGGATCGATAACCAGGGTGTTCGCAACGAACACCTCAATAATCGATTCTTTACCGTAGCTTCAAATGGAGAAATATCGATAATCGATCAATGACGCTCGGGTCCGAAGCAGCGGCCGTGCGTGGCGCTCAGCACTGTCATTGTGAGCTTGGGCGGAGGCTCGCGGAGCTTGGAAAGTCGAACTTGGTCATGCGAAACGAGCGGAATAATAAGTGCGGGCCTCGATTTTGATTAATTGTCTTGGACGCCGCGCGCCGCGTCCAGCGTCGAAACAGCCAGCAGCGCCCATTCGCCCAACCCTGATGGCGCCCCGTGCCCGAGCCGCGAACTTGCTGCGTTGTCCTTGGGTCAAGGCAGGCGAAATGTCAGCATGTCCTTCTCGTGGATTCAAGCAAAATTGATCGGCCTCCAGAGCATGGAGAAAGTCTCCGTTGGGATCGACATGGACGATGGACAGACTTCGAAAATCCTCAGAACTGGAATCGATTGCTGTTCGGTAGACGGAGTGAGGTCGAGAATCGAAGAACTACAAAACATGTTGCCTCAGTAGTGTCAGGCTTGCCACGGTCAGGGAATATCGGGAAAAGTCCAGAAAAACCTAGAAATGCTAGGGAAAATGACGAAAATGTCAGGAAAAAGGACATAAATGTTAGGGAAAAATCGTCAAGTCACCTTTATATGCTTTCTCGAATGAGTTTGACGTTTAAAATAACAAATTTTGCCTAAAAACTATTTCTAACTGTGTGCTATCAACAATCTGGCATTTGTTCAATTGTCAGGGAATACCAGCAAAATTTGTCAGGGAATTTCCTTTTCCGAATTCTATGGCAACCCTATAAAGTTGTTGCCAACATTCTCGACTTCTAACTTTTTTCAATATCAACTTGTAAATAAAATTTTAGCATGTGATAATTACGTTGAAATCAGTAAATTTAAAATTCTCGTTCGTCAGAGAAAATCTTTTCGGTGAACAAATATGACAAAAGTTAGGTTTCACAATTCGTTGCCCGACTGACAAAAGGGCGTAATTACACATTTATATGAGCCCGGAAAAGCATTGAATTGTATGATCGACAGGGTTCATTGCGAAGTGTTTTTCGCCTGGATGTCTGGAGGGGGACGAATATTCTCTCCTCTCTTCATCAGTAAACTTATCAATCATTATGCAGCCGCAGCGCATAGTGATAAGTATTCCATCACAAATCCTACTTCATTAAATTGTCCAGTGGCCCATTCAACTCGAGTAATTATAAAATGATATGAAACGTACCCAAAATAGATAAAATGTCGATCAAAAAACCTCTTAATACATGTTGAACATATAGTTCGACAGCAGGCTGATTTTTGAAATTGATAGACAAAGCTATAGACAAAAAAGACAAAAGGGATATGGAGGGATACTACTGGTGGAAGCGGGTGGTTGCAATGGACAAAGAAGGTGGATAATAGACTAACTAACGGCAACCCACGAGAGACCCTACCGTTAGAGTCCATCTTTTTCTCCCTTACTCAATAGGAACCAACCATTTCAACCAATGGGATCGCGTCATACTCCCTATGTCTTCTTTGTCTATAGCTTTGTCTATCAGTTTCAACAATGAGCCTGCAGGTTGCTTTTGGTACATGGGCTCATTAAAAGCCAAGAAGGAGAAAAAAGCTTTTCATAGTTTTAAGAGATGGCAACCATGTGCTCCGACTGGGTGGCAGCCCCCCTGGCCACCGCAGACGGCTTGGGAGTCTTGTACATACTTACATCTTTCAAAAAGTGAAATCACACTCGTATACTCCCGTCATCGCCTGCCCCCTCCCTCCGCTCCCTTCCAGGAAAGCTCCTGGAGCTCTTGCCACAAGCATGAAGGGAGCCGCCCCTGCCCCCCTGGTCTATCCCTCGTCTATATTTGAACCCTCCTTGATCGACTTGGCCTGGTTCGGGCCCCGAGTTGATGAGGAGTCGCGTTTTCGCCGATATCAACTGCCGCGGCGCGGCGGCTTGGTTGGGCCCATCTGGTAAAGTTTTAGGGGAGGCGGGGGGAACCCGGAAAGAAGTAGTGAGTGTCGTTACACCCAGCGAAAACGATTTTCAAAATTATTATGATTAATTATTATAAACGTAAGCAATAAGAATGCTCTTTCCTGTGCCTGTTCGTGGGTCAGTGTAAGCGGCGTATAATTCGCGTGGGAGAGCTTTCAAACTTTAATGAACAACCTTAACCACTCCCGTTGTCCCAAAGCGCTCTAGTAATCGTTAAAAACTTGAAAAGTCGGTATAATTTTCAACTGTCGTAGTGGTTAAGAAGTATATTATATTATAAATTGTATACGTATATTTCAGTCAATTATAATTCAACTAACTAATTATTTAATTATAACTGACTACATTTACATCCGTCCAATTGAGGCCGACCGAAACTTTTCGGTTGCACCTCTTTTTATTTTCAGCTTTGTTCCTTTTGTTTCTACTGTATTTATTGTATCTCTATTGATGTTTTGTCTGTATCACGGACCGCTCATAGAATCCTAGTCTCTCCACAAACCAAAAAACACTCGGCTCCCAGTCGATTACCAAACTTCTTAGGCGCCCATAATGTATAAAAAATCCTATCCTCCCATCACGAATCAGGGCCGGGCGCTGATCATCGCTTCTGATAATGGCCGCACCCAAATGAACAAGCGTTGAGGTCCAAACCCTGTTAATGGAGGTACTCACTCTCAACCGTCTACCACCGACCCGCATACTGCCGTGCTAAGGAAAAATGTCGTATGAACCTTCTGGCGTTGCCAAATTTCCTTCGATGAAACACGAATTTCCTCATGAACTTACGAATATTTTTCTTCCAATTTTTCAGATAATTTTGTTCACAATTTTGTTCCAAAGCCCCTGAAAATTTCAAGGAAAAGTACTTATATCTCTCTTCAAAAATGAACATTCTATTGAAGGAAATGTGGCAACTCTGGAATGTTGATACGTCGTTTTTCTTTAGCACAGCAGCATAGCTTTTTCTCCCGAGACACAGCGATGATGATGACCGCACCGACTTACTCAGCCCACCTGTGAATTTATGGAGCGTGCCGTCATCAGCTTTCGACCGAGGATCGACTCTCGATCGATTAGTCCTCGCGATTTGAATGTTAAGTCTCGCTGGATCGATATATCGAGGAGTGGTCGAGCCCATTGGCGCGTGGCGGCCCTTTCGGGAGTTCGGCGGTGCGCGTCATCGCCTGTTTTGTTTTATTGGGTTCGCGCGATGGACGTCCAGCGCCGAAGTCGCGCAATGAATAATGACTGATCCTCGCCTCGTTGCCAGATTTCGCTGTTTAACGAAAATATATAGCGCGGCTAGAGGGATGTGGCCCCCGAAATTGTGAATTGAACTTTTAAATTAGGGCCAATCGCAACTTAAACTAAGAAGAAAACAATTGGTGTGCGCATCGGATTCGTAATTAATTTGGAGTCTGCTGACTCAGTTGGTGCCACAATAGAAATTGTTCTTGTCCAATCGTTTTTCAATTCTCAATATGTGGAGGGACCTAATCCTGGTTCTTTTTGCTCAAAAATAAATTACGTTTTCACCCTTTCTCCGACTTCTCAGCTTCCTCGATTGGACCGAGTTCATCAGAAAGGAAGCAAGGTGGGAAGTTTTATTCCTACATAAGCATCAATGTAGAAAATAAACTTCAACCCCTCCTCCCGTAAACTATTTCATTTTTTTCGACTTTCAGTTTTTGGCAGGAGAGAGTGTACTTACGACTAGTGGAACTCAAAAACATTCTGAACTTAATTTTTTCGAAAATGAGGGTTGGTTCCTTTCTGATCAACTCGCGGTCGAATTTTCCTTTCTGTTCTCGCCATCTTCGTCCTCCTTTTTCGCTGCCTTTTGCAGTTGATTTCGCGAATCGTGTGTTTTTCATCGACGACTTTGCAACAGCGATGAGCCAAGTGCAGCTTGATCGGGCCGCGATGGGGCGTACGTAGGACCGAAGCTCAGCGTTTATTGTTTCGCAGCATTTTGGTCGATAGATAAGCCAAAAAAGGCGCCCTAGCTAATCCGGGTGTTACGTGGCTAAAAGCTTGCCCACGCCAGCCGAACCGCATCGCACCCGGCGATAAATCCTACCTCCGATTAAAGGAAACTTGTTCCCCTGGCCGTAACTAAGTACTTGCCACCGATGACCTCCACCGTCGACGCAAAATATGAGAATTGTAATTTCGAATAAATCAATAATTTTTAATTTCAATTTCGTAATTTTGGTCTTTGGGTGAGCTAAGAGTCAGTTTTTCTGGTTTCATTCCTGAGTTCCTTTCCTTTTGCATTTATTTATTTGTGTTTTTTACTCTTATTCTTCTCACAGATAAGCATACCAATGAAATGTATAAGTATGAAAATCTGAAAAATGAGATAGAGGTATCTCTGTTTAGAAGAGTTCCCCTCTTAATAAAATATTCCCTGCTTTTTCCAAAAATATTTTCCAGTATGTCCACCGGGGTCATGATTATTTGAAGTTTACAATTCTGAAACGTAGTCAAAAAAACTTTCCGAAGATTTTACCCGCCAAGTTCGGGGTTCAAATTTTCTGATCGAAATGCAGCTTCAAGTATACTTTACACTGTCGTAAAGCATCTCAAAACTTATTCTGAAGGATTCAGAAAATGCGGAACCGTAAAAACTGGATTCTGCGTAAAATTGAGTAAGCCTCCCAAAAAATGAGGAAATTATAACGTTACTGTACTCCAAATTTTTACAAAAATAGTAAAAGTTTCGAAATTTCGTTGGCAAAATTCAAACTTTTCCTTACATATTTGTCACATTTTCTAATACTTCAAGTATAATTTCTCTGTTTTTAAACATTGAAATATTCCTAGCTTTTTGGGAAGGAGACTTTATAGTATATTTTATGCGCTAGTTTAGTGAAAGAAAATGCTTTGTCAGCACAAAATTTTTATCCTGTGGAAAAAAATCCTTGAAAATGTATCATCTTTGAATTTTTTATCTCCTATTTCTCCATTTGGAAAGAAATTAACTCAGCACGCTTATGCTTATTTTATTAGATAACCACCAGAAAGAAATTTCAATTTTTATTGCTTTATTCAACTTGATATACCTATCTTAGATTTTGGCAACATTTCTCGTGCCGGAAAGTCCAGTTTTCCGCGGCCGGTTAGACTATTTATTTGGTTTTAAAGAATGAAAAAAAAACGGGGAAAAATAATATATTTTTAAGGGTGTGTTTATTTTTAATATGATCTCTGAATGAATTTTCAGTAAATTTTCTTCAAACTTGAGCAAATTGAAAGTTCCAATTCCAGGACCCTGGGCCTCGCGCGCTCTCGTTCTAAATGCATTGTTCATTTTCATTTAACTTTCCTCGCTTGATGAGCAAGCGTACCGCACGGCCTTGTCAGGGACACTAATAGGAATATCAAAGGGACGAACTGATAGAATTACACTCTGTTGAAATTATGATTTACCCGAGGGTCTCATTTCAGGAACCTTTGAGCCCGTCGCGCCAGAGGGACCGAAAAGTGCGCGTGAGGGGTTGCAGGTCAGGGTCCAAAGGGTTGCTTTTTGCCACTTCGTGGTATGCACGAATTCCGAATCCATCTGTGCGCTGTGGATTATGACCGACAGAGTTTACACGTGTGCGTGTTTGAGTTTACATTTATGTTTAGCAATTAGAGCTCTCTCACTCGAGCTAATCTCGCAGTTTGAGACGAGGACACGTATCTATAAATGTGGGCGAGCTATGTGAAAAATTACGTCACAAAACATTTGATTGTATAATTTACATTCTCAAGTACTACTACAGTATAGTATATTTTCCAATGGGCAGTCGCGCTGGTCACAGAATCGTGTTCTAATGCTTGATTCTTTTAGATTAGCTAAAAATATTGAGATCTGTCCTAGCTGCAACTTTCCACGTTGAATATTAACCAAGATATCGCGGTTTGAAAACTTCGGTTTAAGACGTCATACACCGTGGTAGTGATGCCTTGGTTCTTATCAGCTTGCTTTCATCTGAGCTTCACATTGAGTACCCATTGCAAATGTGTGTCTCCCTGACTGATGAAAGCAAGGTGGAAGATACTGAGGGTGTCGGTTAATATTCAACGTAGAAAGTTGCAGTAGTTTGGATAGATCTTAACATTTTTAGCTGATCAACAATAATTAAGCATCAAAACACGATTCTGAGACAAGCGCAACTGAACCATTCAAATTTGTTATTCTTGAGGAAAAACTTTGATGTTGAAAAACCAAAAATTGAGATATTTGGCACCATGCAGGAGACTTTCGAGCGAAACAGAGGGTATATGGCAGCTTAAAGTTAGAATCATAATTTCATCCATTGAATTTTTTTCCTACGCTCTATCGATGATATAAGTTTCTATTTTTCAAGCGTGTGCAGAAAAACAAAAAAGCTGGTAAATTTACAAGCCATACGGTATATAAATATCTATTTTTCAAGTGTGCGCAGAAGAACAAAAAGTTGGTAAATTTATGAGGCAATCCGTATAACAATCGCCAAGTAACCCAACAAATCACCCAGTAATTACCGGCCAAAAAAATGTGGTTAAGATGTCACACGTAGTGTGACGAGTGCCTTAACCAGGTATGTGTGTTCCATCCTTGTCTAGGGGAGTGCTAAACGTCTCTCCTTTCATACAACACGGGGTAAGTGGCGTTAGGCGGGTGCTTATATACCGCTCCATCGGGAAAATAATCCGATCTTCGCGATCGTTACATTTAATTTAAAATACTCGCATTAGTTTTTAAAATATCTCGAAATCTTTAGGAAGCAAAATTATTTTAAATAATTCATCTGCGATATTCTGAAAACTGAAAAGTTCTAGTGCTGCAACTGAAAATCCGCCGTTCAAATCCAGTTGAGGATGGTTCTCAACCGGGTTAGTTCCCAGCCACCCGACAGATAGCGCCAGACTCGTAGCACGCGCACCCACCTAAATCGGCCGGAGCTTGGTTTGCCTGGTTCATGTAGTATTTCTCCCCTCTCCCTCCTCCCCTCTTTTTCTTTCCAATTGATAACCCGTAGACCTCACTACAACGTGCAACCCTAATTTTGTATCTTCAGTTTTAGTTTAGGGTAAATGTAACATTTTCCGAATTTTTCAAGTCGCGTCCGAGTTTGACGTTTCGAACGACAAATCTTGCCTGAAAAGTATTTCTAATTATGTTTTTTTAACCATCTGACGTATCTTCAATTATCAGGGAACTTCACCAAATGTGTCAGGGAAACTTCAGGGAATTAACATCGTACATACGTATACGTCGCAATATAGCATTCCTTGGCGCTCTGCGACACCTAACCTCCACTGCCCCCTGTCCAACCATAACTCTTCGGGCATTTGAGCACCTGTCTGGGAATTTTATTTTCTAAATTCAGTGGCAACTCTGAATTAGATTACTTTTTCTTTTTTTCTTTTTTACCTTCCAAAGAACCCAGTACATACAGACAGTGGGAGCCGAAAAAATCATAGCGTGCACAAGCGTCTCATGATCGCATCGGGTGGACCAAGCGGAGGCTCTGGCGATAATTGAAGAGCTCCGTTTGTGAGCAGCGGAAGCGCGGAAAAAGAATCGGGCGATTACGGTTGAGATTTCTCCAGTTGGCGAGCGACTTCCTTGCCGGGGCCGAGGAGCCCGATTTCAGGTCCAGTCCAGATCTGGACGAGCGGAGCCCGAGCCGTCATCCAGATCCAGCCCGGATGAGCAAATATCATTTCAAGTTTGACCGGATACCTGCTCCTGCTCTGACTCGGCTCCGCATTGACACACGCTTCACCGATCTCGCTCGCCCCGCGCGCGCCGCCGCCGCCGTACAGTAGAGCCAGTTTTTCGGGAGAGGTTAAACATTCTTTGACTCAAATTCAGGGTTCCCCCAGTCAGGGAATACCGGCAAACCGGGAAATGTCTGGGAATTTTAAGAAATCACGAAAAACCTGGAAATCTCAAGGAAAATGATGGAATTGTCAGGGAAAATTTGTTAAATCACCTATATATGTGCTTCAAAGAATGGGTTTGACGTTTTCAACAACAAATTTTACCTGAAGACTATTTCAAATCATGTCTTTTTACCATCTGGCATATTTTCAGTTTTCAGGGAATTTTACTCGAATGTGTCGGGGAAATGTCAGGGAATTTCATTCTCTTCATTCTCCGGCAACCCTGAAATTGCCAAAGAGGGGTATCCATATAAGGACCGTTATCGGGCCCATCCTACGATTTTTTGCTTATTGAAAGTCTATACTTTACTGAATGCATCACATTTTGGTCATTTTTGGGCCCTTTGAGTCTACTGCTGACGTATACTTGGTTTGTGGGCCGAGTTTTGCGGTAAACCCGCAAACTCGGCCGAACGCAGAAAAATCCACACTTTCCACCAAAACGGCCTTGAGACCCATGATGAGCCCAATATTAGACAATATTAGATACCGAAAATGACCAAGCCATGATGCACTCCGTATGCCAGAGCCGGATTAAGGGGGTGGCCACATGGGCCACGGCCCATGGCGGCAAATTTAGGGGGCGGCAAATGTTGTAATTTTTTCAAATGTAGGTATTAAGAAAAAAATCTGATTCAGAAAAAAATCACAAATGAGGAAAGGCGAAAAAATCTCTCATATCCTGAGAGTTAAACTATAGTAACTTCTAATTTGTTCGTCTTTCGGTGATACAAGAGACAGCGCCTTTCATTTGTCTAGTTGAGAGAGAAACCAAACACGCAATTTGGCCTGGAGCAGCACGGCGCAGAGAGCAATGATGGCGAGAACTTGAGATGGAAAGGAGAAGCCCTATCGGCGCACCGGTCAGCATGAACCACATATTAGCGCCTACAAGACTCCATGAATACTTCACGCATTGCGTCAAACGTAGTGCGGTCAGCAGTGGTTGGCGTGAACTCATAGTGCCTACAAGACTGCATGAATACTTCACGCATTGCGTCAAAAACAGTGCAGTCACTTGGTCAGCAGCGGTCAGCGTGAAACGCATAGCGCCTACAAGACTGTAGGAATACTTCACGCATTGCGCCGAACACAGTACGGTTGGCGCGGTGGCGGAAATTAAGACCATTAGACCACATTCATGTTTATTCTTATTTTCTTCGTTCTTTTCTCATAAATGAAAGGCATCGTCCACACAGAGATAGGTCTACGGAACTTAATTTTCGAGCAAAGTTCCGTGAGCTTTTGCTAGTGTTGACAGGGCTTTCACGAAAAATGTGCCAAACGCGAGTAAACGCGTCTTATGTACCCCTCCTCCTCCGGCACGTTCACCTGATGGTTTCTATGGATGTTTAAAACGAATGAGATGCGGCGGCAAAATACAGGCGGCCCATGGGCGGCAAGAAGGTAAATCCGGCCCTGCCGTATGCACGTAAAATTTCAATTGGACTTATTTCTGCCAAACGGAACCATGTGCATGAAGACATGAGCCCTAAGACCCGTAAGAATATATGCATAACAGGGCTCACGTCATAATGCACATAGTTCTGTTTGGCAGAAATACGTCCAACTAGCATAAAAAAGCTGAGGAAATTCAATTGGGATGGACCCAAAAACGGCCCTAATCGATACTCCTTCTTTGATGGTTATTTCGTCACATTATACATTTGAAGGGATGCTTCCTGGAGGAAATTCTATCAAGGGACAAGTGAAACTATTTTGAAATCTCTGAATTTCGTATTGACGAAGATGAATGCTTTCAATTTCTCAAAGTTGCCGTATTGTGTCCGACGTTTTCCACTGACTCACTCTAGTGTGCGCCGGTTCAAATGCTCCGTCAGTTTGTTTTCATTCCGAGTCCCGACACGCGGCGGCGGACACGCTTCTTGAGTTGATTTGAAATAAGAACAATAATAAATGTGCGATGCGATGCAGGTTTATTGTTTTATTTCGTGCTCAATGAGCAGGATTTCATCTTCTCCTCTTTTTTTCATACTCTCTGGATTTTTTGTAAAATCTGATCTCGATTAATCCCTATGGCGAATTGATTAATCCTTATCGTTATTCTCCCATTTGAAGCTATGGTAAAAAATCGATCATTAAGGTGTTCGTTGCGAGTACACTGTCTATCGCTCCTTTGTCATATATATTTAAATGACGGATCAGTCGATGTATCGCAAAGCACGCCACGCCATTGATCAAGATCGAACCAAGAAAGAGAGGTTCAAATTTTATAATCGGTCAAAATCCGGTAACTTTTAAAGCTTATATTTTCCAAAAAATAAAATAAGAAAGTTTAAAAATATGCATAATCGGTTTTTTCGTGAAATTCACTTTCAGAAACACCCTTCACTTTAAGAAATTGAATTTATGACGATAGGAACATCAGAATTTGAAATTTTAGCCAAAAATGTTATATCCGACCTCTTCTATTAGCTCGTTCCACTGTGGAACGGTGCCACCGAAAAAGTTTATTTTTCGACCACACCATTCCTCACGGTTTTTTTTTTTTTTTTTTTTTTTTTTGAAACATGTAGGTACGTCTGAACAACAAAAACTGCGTGTAGTATCAGCCCACATTAGGAACTTAGTCGAAATTATGACACCTGAGAACCAAGAGAGAACCTTAAAGCTTAAAAGGCAGCTGCACGGCTTCCTTCTGGAGAGTACTTTCAAAAAGTGGTGTCATGACTGAGGGAGCCGCCAAGTTGAGTGGTAAAAGCACGATTAGAATGCAGCCTTGAGGCGACAGCAGCACTCCTGGAGAGAGAGAGATGGCGGGGAAGGGTGGAGAGAAGGGAGGGATAGGGTCAGGACAAGGTCAACCCTTCTGTTAGTCGGAGTGCGCCCTCGTGACGCACAACTTATTTGACGCGCTTTCGCGGATCTCCCGAGGATCGAATGACAATACCGACCGGCGGCGAGACGCCCAGACGGAGCTTTGGTCGCCAATACCGGTTAAGCTCCTTCGAAAAAAAGTCGGAGAGTTTACGCGAGCCCGCTTGCTTAGGAGCTAGAATATGCGGGAGAGTATCGCCATCTTAATCCTTTTACTACAGGTAAAGTGTGCCGCTCTCTGATTGGTCGGCCTTCATGGAGCCCCAAAGTTGTCCCAATGTAAACAAACCCCAGCCCCTCCGCCTCCGCTCTTAGTTTGGTTCAATGTTAACCAACAAGATGGCGAAAAAGTCCTTCAAAGTTCCAGACGTGATTTTGGATGTGATAGAAATCTGTTTATATTCAACCTCTGAATTGAGTTCGGATCGAACTTTGATGAATATTTTTTCCGAAAATTAACCTTTGAAAGTGATCATCATTCATTTCTCAGCCGATGATACGTGCGTTTCTCTAGGTTCTCTATGTTCCTCGCGGTCGGATATGCTTACATTGGACCAACTTTGGAACTCTAGGATAGCCTAAAACCGATGAACCAATCGGAGAGCGCAGAGATGGCAATACTCTCCCGTATACAATAGGTACTGTATTAGGAGCCATGTAGGGTCTAGCGTGCGGTACTTTATATTTCACTTCGTTTCTTAGAAATTTTTATAAATCACCCAATCCCCCCCCCCCCCCATGAATGAGCCCCTTTTCCTCCCTCACTCTACAAGCATACCTCGCGCGCCACCTACCAGGGTTACAAGGCAGGGCAGCGTAATTTCATGAAAAATAAAATCTTGAAATTTTACGTGAAATATTTCATGTAATTTCAGATTTTTATGAAAGTTGAACTTCACCGATTCCTTTTCATGTTTGGAAAAGTGTTAAAATTGTGACTTTTTCCTATTTTTGTATGTTGAAGGCGGGTTGCATATTCTAGCCCCTGAAATATTTCACAGCCTTGTGAACATTCATGAAACATCTCACAGCCTCGAAAAATTTCATGAAATATTTCACTGAAAAATGTCCAATCTTTCATTTCCTTCTTCCGTTTCATGGCACCCTGTTACCAGGTCGCACCCACCCGCAAGCACGCGCAACTATGAAATAATCCGCTTATGCGCCGCGAGATTTCGCAAGGAACTCGTCCCGGGTGCGATTCGCGCGGATTGCGTCGGTCGTAAATTTCTCGGGCGTGGATCTGCCCCGGATGGACGGAAAGTGCGAATAGATGATAACTCGCAAGACCGGGTTCATGTAATTCGCAATAAAAGAAACTCACTCGCACTTTCTTCTCGTCCGCGCGGAATTTATTGTCCGTCAAAACGGACTCGGACGCCAGTGACCGCTCCGCCGAAACCGCTCAACCCCTCCAGGATCCGCCGCTCCGATACGCGGTTTTCGCACCTCGCGTTTTTCAGCGACTTAAACGTCTGCTCGTTGAAGACGACTCGACGCAAGGACGCGGGTTCGTCGTCTGGAGCTTCCTGAATTTTACGAGCGGGGTCTCCGCGGGTCATTTTCTCGAGTCTCCTTAATTAGCCTTTTAATTTACTCCCCGGTTTCGTGGTTTTTGTTTTGGTTTTTTCCTGTCTTGTGCATTATTTTTATTGCTCCGGGTATCTTTCTCTTTAGTTTGATTTATGGTTGTGTTGTTTCGACTGGTATACTGGAAGTCAGTTCCAGTTAACCGTTTTTTCGTTTATTGGCCGCGGTGGTTGACTTTCCATCTGAATACGCCTTTGGGGCACCTTTTTTGAGCATAGCCGAAACGTTTTGGAGACAAGATTCGCAGCGATCAGGGGGCGAATTTTCAAAGGGCGATATATCGGTTATTATTGATTGTAGAAAGTTGCTGTGTGGACAATTGTTGTTGTGTGTGCATTAATTTTAGCTGGTGTACAAGAATCAAACATCAAAACACAATGCTGTGTCCAGCGCAACCAACCCATTAAAGTGTACGCTTTTTCTGCAATAAGCTACCCTTACGTCTCATCATTTTGACTAATTCTGCACCCAACTTCATTGAAATGAGCCTCAATTAATTCAGTATTTTTCATTGTTTGTTTCAGGTAATATCCCAGTGATTTCACCCGCATTCTTGGACCCACTTCAATTTTTGTCCTCAAAGGTCACTTTATGGGGTAATGTAAATCCGTTAAATCATGTGGTGAGAATATATGCATGAGAAATCATATAGGATTGAGGTAATAATTTCATCAGTCACACTGAGGGTGTTAGAGTACCTACGCAAACTCCAATGTATTCCTTTGTGAGGTTTGCCATTTAAAAATCTGAACTCCACTGAGTGAAACGTTCTCAAAATTGATAGCCTTTTTTTTTCAATGTAGTTTCCACTATAAATCTTCGACTGGAGCCCACAAACGGCGTTTTAACATCAAGGTGTGATCTAACTTCGAAATGCAGTCGTTAAAACCGCAGAACAAACCGCAAACAGCGACAATAATTTTATCCATCACATCATAATGCTCATTTTGCATTCAACAGTATATCCCCTCGTGAGACCATGCGTTATCAAATGTCCGTCAAAAATCCAAACAGTATAAATTCTGTTAAATTACCCCAAAATTGATTTGTATTTTAAATTTTTTTTTTTTTTTTTTTTTTTTTTTTTTTTTTTTTGGAGCAAGTCGGTGGAAACATGTATTTAAATATGATACGTTGCGGCCTGCTTTCGAAGTGCAGTCGTTGGAACCGTGTATAATTTTTGGTTCGTTTTGGAGTTGGTTTTCGAATTGTTTAAATTTTTCTGATTATCGGTCATCGACTCAGGTCGGCATGACTCAGATAGGCGGCTTGCATTTGAGCTCCAAGTGAGACTCATAATCTTCATTGTTCGACTGAATCGATTAGACTTTGCCCGGGCCGATTCATTGTCGTTGAAGAAAAATTCCCAAATTATTCGCATTTTTCAAAGTTCCGTCTGAATCAGCTCTGAAGATTGGAGTTCGATAATGTCTGATTCATTGCGGAAAAATCACATCTTGTCGTTAGTCTTAGAGGTTGCCCACTGAAATTGATTGATGAGTCGTCAGGCATGGATAGTTGCATGCTCGTTTCCGTAAAATCTTTGAGCTCTCTGTGAAGTTCTCATCACGACTCAGGGAGCCAAATTGTTGGAATTCTTCAAAACCGAATGCATGTCCCTGTAAACGATTTTTTAAAGTTCTGTTTTGAAGTGCAACGCTACTTCTAGACTGAATTCCCTTTTTTATATTGATATAAAGCCACCACCAAGCTGATCCGAGGGAATGGTGCCTTTACGAACTTCACGGTCATTTTGCCAAGCTTTATTTTGGACCAGGGTTGCCAGCGACCGGGAAAACCGGGAAAAGTCAGGGAAAGTCAGGGAATTTCGGTGTTGGTCAGGGATTTTTCTGATTTTTCGTGGAATTAGGCGCGGGCGGTCTCGGGCTCGCGTTGCGGGATCAACTGACTACTTTTCACTTTAACAGACTGCGTCAGATCCATACTTAAAAGTCAGGGAAAAATATTGGAAAGTCAGGGAATGGAAAAAATTAATTTGGCTGGAAACCCTGTGGACGTAATAAAATTGTGTGGATCAGAAAACTACCTGAAGGTGGTAGAACTACCGAGATTTTCCGGTGATCCGGTACCACTGAGAGATTATAGGTTGGCAACTGTTCTGAGCCCCCCCCCCCCCTCATCCTCTTGTCTTTTCCTTCCCCTTTTCCCAAGAGGTCGCCGTCAACTTGAAAAACGGAAAACTGAGCGTTGAATTTTATTCGTATAGAAAAATCATAAGCATAGGTCTAAATTGAACAGCGTCTTACGCCGGCCTTTTTTACTTTAATTTCAAGAGTTTTGATCGTATGAAATGCTTTTGAAGTTGAGACTTTCGAAAGTTCATCAATTCTTCATGTTTTGATAACGATCTATTCTAAATTCAACCAGCTGTTAGTCTGATACGCCTCTTAGATATGTTTGCTCCTCTTTAGTTGACGCGTAGACTAAAAAGTGAGAGGGGGTAGAGAAAATCATAAACGAAGTGAGACCGCGTTTCTTTACTCCTTCAGCTTATTATTCATAAGGTTAAATGAAGATATTATCCGTGCTATAGATCTCTGTATCGAGTCAAGTCGTTCCGGAGCGCACAGTGGATCAAGTCAATCAGAGAAGTCGGACACGAAATTTTTTACTATCAAACTGTAAATTTTGATGTTTAATTCGTCACATTCTAAATTTTGAGGAGCGCTTTCAGAAGAAAATTTCATGAGGAAATCAATAGAACCATGTTTAAAATCTCAAAGTTTTGAATTAACAGAGTTTTAAGCTTTTAAATTTTCCAAATTTCGTCCGACCTCTACCATTGACTGGATCCACTGTGTCGTGGAGCTGGACTCGGCTCAATCAAATGTTATATTTATTAGCTCTGGGCTTTGTAGCCGGGTCTCTTGATTCCCTCATTTTACGACGTGGAGCAACAGTTCCAGGAGCTTCTACGAGGAGATCAAAAGCGAGATTTAAAGGTATCTGAAGCTCGTGATCTGCTTCAGTTTATAGCCGACCTTGTTACCGGAGCATATCCTGCATCTAATCCTCATGTCGTGGAGCCCAATCATAGCTCCCTGTTTAAATAATGTCATAGGAGCCATAACTGCGGATCCCCTGCAGGGTGTCATAGCTCCACGCTTCTTTGACGTAAATTCCATTTTCACGTGAGCCATGGAAAGTATGGAGTTTTACGGAAAACAGGGCTCGTCCCAGAATGGATTAGCCCTTGCGTCAAAGGAGTGACAGCTATAACCCGTTCCTCTTTCACGTCAGAATATTTTCTAGGTATTCTGCTCCTGTAGAGTACCGTTGGACGAATAGACGTGTGTGTCTTGGTATGAGACTTTTATTACTTGTATCCTCACAGTAAACGTAAAGTTTGAATGGTGTGAAGACGGAGACGTTGCTCTTTTTAACACTGCATGCAAATTCTAGATTTCCTTGCAAAGGTAAGGGAATACAGGAAGGGTGCCACTGAAAAAAAAGTTTAGTAAATCCGAACTAGCTAGGAGCATATGGAACCAGGTTTTGTGCGGTACACACAACCGCATCGTTCGATCAACTCAACCAGACTGTTCGGTTTGTGCAACCTAACTATAACAAAGTCTTATAGTTCGGTTCAGCGGGCCGAACTGTTTGGTTGTGTGTGCCGAACAAAATCTGGTTCCACATGCTCCTATAGCTAGTTCGGATTCACCGAACTTTTTGTTGTCAGTGTGGGGTTTATACAAGAAAATTCCTGTGCAGTTTTTTTCTCGGAAAAAATGAGAAGTCTTGTTCAACCTCTTCGTGCCGCAACGTACCTGAAATAGAGTCTTTTCGTCTCGCCGCCTTAGATGCACGTATAGTTTCCCGGTGAGGCAGTGTAAACATGGTTCGGTGAACTCTATAGATACGGAATAACAGGGCAGGTCCTCATCCACGAATTGTGGCAAGATGCACCAGTGCAATAATGAAGTTGGACTATACATATATTTTGCAGTTAGAAACTACTATTTCTGGCCCATTTAAGTGCACACCGCACGCGCCACAGATCATGTACTCTGATGTAGCAAAAACTTGTGGTTCCCTTTTGCAAGGTCGAGTCCATTTTATGTTTCATGTAAAGTTTGTGCAAGATTTATAATGAGAATATATTCTCTTATCAAATTGACCGAGTTCATTAGAAAGGAGCCATACCTAATTAAGTTGAAATTGAGAAAAAGCGGTTTGAAGTTTTATTTCTGCATGAGGCTCAATGTACCTAGAAAATAAATTTTACACCTCTTTTCACAAACTAATTTCTGTTTTTCGACTTTCAGTTTTTGGCAGGAGTAAATATACGGCTAGTGGAACTCGAAATGATTCTTAGCTCGGTTTTTTCGAAAATATAGGCTGGTTCCTTTTCGATAGACTCGATCGCAATCTATATCCTATTGGAATTGTTTTGTGTTTGAGTATTGAAGAGTTATGGCGCACTGTCGATTTTTACACAATCACGTTTTCTTCATAGCTTTTACAATTTCTAGATCGTGAGTCAGCGTATCTCCGGGCCGATGTACGTGTTTTTTCTTTTTTTTCTTTCTTCACTCGGATGTTGGGTTTTCTCATGGAAGTGTTGTGAACACGGTTCGGTAGTAGGTTCCGTAGATGCGGAATGATAGGGGTCCTGATTTCTGGTCTTGGTGCGGACTCCGGAGCTTGGCTGGACGCGCGGCCGCAGTGGCGGTCACTATGTAGTCGTTGCTCGTCGACCACTTGACCAGCCCACGCAGACCGCTCTACAACTCCCGATCTCTCAGTTCCATCCTCTTGTTGCCACGTGTCAAAAGTATAGCCGTATCTAGCCTGGATACGAGCGTCTTTTTATCGAGAAGGAAGAAAAAAAGATGGAAAAAATTCTGAGTGTTGTAAATATATACAGCCATCAAAGTTGGTACAGTTGTGGTACTCAACTATCAGCAGGCTGAGTGTTGAAATTGATGTACACAGCGATACACAAATTAGACATAGGGTGTACGGAGCGATCTTACTTGTTGACTTGGTTGGTTCCGATAGACTAAGGGAGGAAATGATGGACTAACTAGAGGGTCTTTCGTGGGTTGCTGTTAGTTAGTCGATCACCTACCTCCTTTGTCCATTGCAACCACCCGCATCCACCAATAGGATCCCTTCATATACCTTTTTGTCTTCTGTGTCCATAGCTTTGTCTATCAATGCCAGCAATCAGCCCGCAGGAGAATCGGAAATTCAATCGGAGGGCTCTCCTTGCAATGCTGAATGCATTTTTGACAGCTGAGGTATCCATGGCGTTGTCTCAACTCTCCCTACAAAGGGACTCTAGTTGAAATCAAAATGCGCCCCTTTCGGCTGAGCGCTTAAAATGTTAGAACCTGTGAACGCGATGGAGTAGGGATTTTTACACTTGAATTGAAAGCCTGTGGCTGAATGATAAAGACTTTGGGAATGTGGCAACGTGGGCTAGACTACTAGTCTAACAGGGCTCTCGGCCAAGATGGGCTTCTGCCCCGATTGTGGACAAGATACAAGGAAAAGCCTCCTCCGATGCCGATGTTCCTTTCCGACGCGACGATCGCTCTACCTCCCTTGCCAACCAACATCTCAAAAAGCTCGCTTTATTTTGGTCCCACCGGGAGGATGCAGGCTACGAGTGTCCCTCAGGATGCCAGGTCCCTGGAACCTCAGATATTCCCCGCCACTCAAAACTGAAACTAGAGAAAATGCCCTAACTGCTCCATGCACGGTGGCAGATTCTTGAAGAGTCAAGTATAATACAGGAAAGTCGGTTAATTTTACTCAACCATGAAAAATAATCAATTTCATCATTCAGTGATCGAATCCAGCACTAGGCGTCTTGTGTAAAATTGTTGCTCCTCAAACGTTAGGGCGTATCTGGAATTTCACGTCAGCCCTGTTTTCTGTACCTTAGCTTTCCAAGGATCATGTGAGAATCGAGATAATACGGCGAGATTTTTGACGATTCTGCTTTTTCAAGCTTCTCAGTTGGGTTGTTCCTTGTCGGGGGAAAAAAATGGCGCTATATAGAGCCAGGGTGTCTAGCATCAAGATTTTCCCGTTTCGATCAGGATTTGAGGTCGATTAGGATTTGATCCCGATTTCATCAGGATTTGAGGAAAAATTGGTCGTAAAATCAGGATTTGAGAAAAGTCGGCCGTCCGATTGGATTTTTTTTATCGAGCTATTTTTGTGAGTTGCATTCACCTCTTTTTCTCCGCAAAAAATCAGGATTTGGAAAAACTAAGAAATCAGGATTTAACAGTCAAAAATTAGGAAAAATCAGGATTTCTCAATATGAAAAAAAACTAGACACCCGGTAGACATACCGTCCATTCCGTTCTCGGACGCCGAAATTTCCAGGCGCAGCATTCAGAGCAATTTAAGCCACGGCTCCAGCATCCGGAACTTTTGGTAACGAAGCCCGGGACGGACGGTATGTCTATAGAGTCCGTAACTTTTTTTTAGTGTACTACTACTACTTTTTTTCTTTCCTTCTTTCTTTCTTTCTTTTTTTTTTTTTCTTCGTACGAATGTCAAAATTTGAAGAAACCTTTAGGTCGGATCATTTGGAAGCGCGTTTCATTGAAGCGACCCATGATAACGAAGTCGGGGCCCGAAAATCCCCAAATCCGCGTATTTCCGGGGCGATCTGGCGACGTCGGGCGGTGGGCCCGCGGCGGCACGCAACCTTAGCCGGGGCGCGGGGCCCTCAGAATCGACAACTTCACAACTTTACAAGTGTTTAATTTGTAAGCCATGTTCGATGATGAATGGCAGCGTCGCACGGAACTCGTAGCGAATCGATCAGGGCCTCCGATCCCAACACGCCAGTCGATATCCCTTTCGGCAGGGGTATTAATCACCAGCGGCGTCCCGTCCTTCCCGATATATCGATCCATCTTCCGTTTAAACCTATGGAAAAGGATCGATAAACGAGGCCTCCGCAACGAACGCGTTACCAATCGATTCTTTATCGTAGGTTTAAACGACGGATTAATCGATGTATCGAAAAGCACGCCACGCCACTCATCTCGACACGGAGATTTTCCATGAGAAACAATTCCAACTTGGAGTTCGGGAGACGAACCTTTGAGTCATTTTGATCCGATCGTGAGAGTTGTAATGTGGAGAGGTTACATGTTTACATGTTTCACAAGTTTATATGTTTCGGCTCTTATTATGCCAATAAATTTAAGGAGAGCTACATTCCAAGCGAGTAAGGGATCGAATTATAGTGGCTACGCCATTCTTGCAATTTCCGCTCTAAAGAGTCACACGGAGGAAAAAACTTCGATTGAAGTTTCTGTGGAGTCAACCGAAGTACTTCAGATGTCAGACCCGAACTTTGGCCGCTGGACCTCAAGTATTCGGATTCACGATCAAAATACTCCGGAGATCCATTTGGCGTATCTCACGCACGAACTTTTTTTCTCGCGTGCACTAAATCGGTCTACTGCCAGCGGAGTTCGGAGATAAGTAGTTGCAATGTAGGCAACTTTCGGAAGCTCAATGTTTCAACTTCAGTATTGAGTTGAAAGTTTTGAAAGATTTTATAAGACTTCTACGCCCGATGATCGAGCTTCATAACGGATTATTAGGTATTTTAAGTGTGCACGTTTTTTTTTAGATAGAATCTAGCATCTGCCCAACTCTGTTTTTTCAGAGTATAAACGCGCAGAATTGAATAAAGTATTTTTTGTTGAATTGTTATTCAGTTGACTCAACACACTGAAACAAATGAAGTAAAAAATATTCGATGCGAAGAGTTGTACGACACGTTTTTGTCATTAGACTGATTAAGCTCATTTGGACCATTTATTCTTCTGATTGACATCTGCGGAGCATTTAACGCTGATAAAACTCAAAATGTGTAATGTGTATACTTGACACAAGCTCAAACGATTTCAGTGATCTCCCAAGCTCCCATATATCCCAAGCTCTCAACCATTTCATTTATCTAATTACTAAGGATCGCATTGTCATCAAGACAATTTTTATATCAATTATATTAAACTACTCCCAACCATTTTGCAATCAAGACCAAAGCTTTTGCATCTAAGAAACTTCAATATGGAACCTGAAAAATTGCACAGTGTCAAAATAGCGAACTCGCTGGAACTTCATAATGTTGTTTCTAATATATCTGACCTAATCACGCCGATCGTTTATATACTGTCCTTAACTCCCTTGCATATTTTGCTCACCGATCGGTGTCTCGCGACGCCTGTGACGCAATCATTAAAATCATTCCTAGGGTCTCGAGATCGAGTTTTGTCGTCGCTCCTCGTCCAGAAGAACGTATCTAAATCTTAACTCGAGCCTTGGAAAGCATTGGGTTGTATGGACGGTCGTAAAGTGAAGTTAGGTGGTTTTTCAAGAGGAGCGAAGAACTGGTAGCCGTTCCGCTGTCGGGCAGACGGGAGAGAAGGGCCCGGTTTAAAACGGGAGGTAAATATGTAAATACCGGCTCGGAGACTGTTTGTGTTTGGCGTCCTTTTGTGCGAGTTTGTTTGTTTGTGTTGGGGAGAGCATTGTGCATGCTAAGTGGGCTGTGTTGAAACTTTCCTCCGGTGCCCGGTGCGGCTATCAAATTCGCCGGCCGCCGTACAATGGATCGATAGAGGTCCAATATGAAACTTCATGACTAAAACTGCAAATTTTGATGTTCAACTCGTCAAATTTTAAAGTGTAAGGGGTGCCTCTGAAAGAAAGTCGCACGAGGAAACCAATTGGACCACTTTTAAAACCTCAAAGTTTTGTATGAACGGAGCTGTAAGCGTTTAAAGTTTCCAAATTTTGTCCGACCTCTCCCATCGTTCCGATCCACTGTGCGCCATTCTCCGATCCGGGCTAATTTTCCGACCTCCAACTTAATCCGCGACCTGCCCCCGGCTTTGTTGAATTTTAATCGCTCACTGTTTTAGTAAAATGAAATATCATGCATGGACCGGACCGTGTTGATGAAGAGAGACCAGCGAAAGTTCGCATGAGTGGACAACCCCGAAGGAAACGATTACTCGGACGACCGCCCAAGAGATGGGGCGCCAAACCGTGTCTCTTTTCCTGCGGGCTGCTTCTTGGAATCGATAGACAAAGCTCTAGACAAAGACGACAAAAGGGATATGAAGGGATTCTATTGGTGGAAGCGGGTGGATGCAATGGATAAAGGAGATAGGACTCAACTAACGGCAACTCACCAGAGATCCCATAGTAGCCCATCATTTTCTCCCTTAGTCTATTGGCACCACCCATTTCAACCAATAGGATCGCTCCATCTATCCTTTGTATTCTTTGTCTATCCATTTGTCAGTTTTAATAATCAGCCCGCTGCGGGCTACTTGTTAAAATTGATAGACAAAGCCATAGAAAAAGAAGACATGAAGAGTATGGAGTGATCTTATTGGTTTGAAATAGGTGGTTCCTATAGGCCAGGGGAGAAAATGATGGACTAACTAAAGGGTCTCTGGTGAGTTGCCGTCTTAGTCTCCTTACTTTTTTCCATTGCAACCACCCGCTTCCACGAATAGAATCCCTTTATATCCCTTTTGTCGTCTTTGTCTAGAGCTTTGTCTATCCATTCCAACAATCAGCCCGCTGAGGATGATTGATTGTTTTAGATATTTTATTTTAATAACTTGACGATTCTTTTGATGATGTTATTTTTTATATCTGTCATTGATCTGCCATTTAAACCGATGGAAAAGGATCGATAAACAGGGTGTACTTTAAAAATCGATACTGTTACCACGGCTTCAAATGGAGAGTTGTCGATAATGGATCATCCACGCCTTGCCAACTGCTCGATCCATTCCTGGCTCTTCCATGAAAGCATGCACCTGCGCTGGGAAATGAATGACATGCACGTGTTTTTTTAAACGAGCCAGAAACTGTGGTTCCTTTTTGCATAATGTAATCCAATCAGGCCCTCGATTCCGAAATAGGCGATAGACTCCATCAATTGGGAATTCATAGATTTCGAGAATCGCTGAAACCCGTCGAAATAGGTGGGCGTCCTATCGGCCTGGACTTTCACTCGTATCATGCGCCAGTTTCATTGCATCGCGTTTTTATAGGAAACAGTTCGAAAAATCGCGTTATCGGCCTACTCGGACTCCGAGGCGCTAGTTCGGGCCCGAGGCCCGGCGGAAGGAGCCACTAATCCTGCCCACGTGGACCTGTCCCCGGCTCCGAGCCGTATGAGGAAACTAAATCGAAAAGGCCCTTTAAAAAAAACCAACGGGCTCTTCGGAACTTAGCATAGGTAATGGGCGGAAATAGCGTCTTCCCGCGGTCTATCGAAATTCCGCGCCATCGCTTTTAATGACCGTTGGAGGCGAGAGTAATCGAGTCTTGATGCCTGATAGATCGCCTCTCAAGTTCATAAAGAACAATCCGAACGTTGTTGCGAAGTCTAAAACTCTAGATTTCGTTTTTGGGGGCTCCTTCTTACAGCATGACTCTTGACACCTGGAAAATTCCTCGAACATACTGTAATATTTTCTTAAATTCCACTATCCAAGTAATCAAAACATCTTATGATGACACTATTTGTTAAAATGCGTGAGGTAAATAAAACAAACAATTTAAATGCACTGGAAAAGAAACACATTTGATCTAGAGTCCAGACTCTTAAAAACATCGACAAGAAAAAGTACTCTAGATTCAATCAGAATCTAGCTTAAATCAGAACCAAGACTCTTAATTTAAGCGGATTTCGTTTTGATTCAAGTAAAAATCTGATTTAATCAAGAGTATTTTTTATTGTCGATGTTTTCAAGAGTCTGGACTCTAGATCCAATTTGTTTTTTTTTCCAGTGTGCTAATATGAAGTACCTTATGAATGATCCGAATTCAACACCGCGGCAACATTGAAAAATGTATTAATGGTAAAATCTGCTGAATTACTCGTATCGAGGCAAAATGCAACCTCAAAAGCTCTCGTTTTTCATATTTTCTAGAACAACATGCGTTTGAATGTGGACAGGTTAGGCGGTCCAAGTCTAAAAATTTAGAGGACAAAGCAGTCCCTCCCAGCCTTAAACTTAACTTAAAAACTGAACTTGATATCAAAAACTTTCAATAGATTTTAATTTTTGGGCAGGTGAAGTTGAGCACTCGTTAAGCTCTAAATCACGCACATCACTCTTTTCCTTCTGATCTGAAATTTTAACTTGCTTCCTCTCTGTCGATCATAGTTCATTTACCCTAGGGCCGGGTCACCGTTTTGAAGGAAACGAACCGAGAGAAAAAGAAAGAACAAAAGATCTTCGAGACATTTTATTGGCCATCGCGGGGATGATATGATGATGACGATGCTGATGATGGCATCGACACACGAGAGAGGAAGAAGAAGGTGCAAAGTAGGCGGTGTATAAGAATGTTCCTGCGCGCGTGTGTGGGTAGAAGAATGCGAGCAATGTCATTTACACAATATTCGTTGGCAGTGCAAGCTATCATCAATACTTGCTGTTACACAGTACTCGTCAACGTTGCCCCACTGCTGAGGAATCGTATTGGCCGTCCTTGCTGACGTCAGAGGACCCGTCCTCGTCCTTATATGGGTAAATAGATTTCTTGCGGTCCCTTTTCCCTACGTTTTTTTAGTTGAAGTTTTCCACTAAGGCTAGCCGGCGCACTGTGGATTCAGTCCGTTAGAGAGGTCGGACATTAATTTTTTTTATCAAAACCGAAAATTTTGATGGTTATTTCGTTCAATTTTGAATTTTAAGGAGTGCTTGCAGAGGAAAATTTCACGAGGAAACCAATGGAACCATTTTTAGAAATTTCGAAGGTTTGTATAAACGGAGTTGTAAGCGTTTAAAGTTTCCAAATTTTGTCCGACCTCTCTAATTGACTCGATCCGCTGTGCGTCGTGTCCTGAGTCTCTCAGAAGTCGCGTTTATAGGAATGCAAATGAATGTTGATAATGACCAATTGGTGTATGAGAATAAGTTAAATTTTAGACACCAGGGAGACTGTCACTCCGAAAAAAATATGGCAGGAAGCTTAGTGCTTTGATGGAGTCGAGGCCAAATTAGAGGCTGGTTCTTAAGAAATTACGAAATATATGGAAAACTTGGAAATTTATATAAATGTGAAAATTTCGAACTATTTATTGATATTCGCTGCTAAATATCGAAATCTGTCGAGTTTTTCTCGCAAAATCAAGAATTTATTCCTTACGTATGCGAATGTACACCTGCGCAAAGAATTTCTCGTGATTGGATCCCAACGCCTGGAAATTTTTATAATTAAAATTAATCATGTTTACCGAACACTCTAAAAAGCAATAGGAAGCAAGAATAGTCGGAAATAGGGAAATAGAAATAATCCAATAAATCTTGTAACCGTTGGGGTTGTAGGGAATGGAAAAGCTCAATGGGAAAACGAACTTCAAGAGATAAATTTTCATTTACACTATGACGATTATGACCTAGCCTTTAATGTGGAGGCAGTAAGTATTTATGTGTTGTTCCTCTTGTTCAATATGTTGCGTTGCATCGGTCTTATTTCCACGGGAATCTTTTATGCAATTACGTGTTGCAACGAGTTGCGTGAATCAACTTCGTCGTGGAAAAAAATTCATTGAAATCGACAATTCAGAGTACTCATCAAACGGAATAACGCAAACGCAATGAATTTTTTCAACCGAAAAAATAGTAAACAAGGAGCAAATAGTTTTTTGGGAAGAAACCTACCCTGATAGTATTTCGGCTAATTAATGTTCGACGACAGGTGGTAAGTAATATTTTGACTGGTATCCATTTTAAATTCTGAATTTTCGATTCCCGTGTAAATATCGAATCATGTCAGATCAAATGCACATGAAACTTGAGAGCCCAGGAAAATACCGCGCACCAGAAGCTTGCTAATTAAAAGAGGTCTTGAGATACTGACTGGACTTGCGGTTGCTGTAACCAATTTTGATGAAATAAAATTTTTTAGACTCGTTCACGGAAGGAATTGCATCTAAAATCTCGCGAAAATGTCCTGCGTGGACAATACGTATGTCCTTTGGCCACGAACGTGGACATCTCTTAATATTTAGTATACATTATTCATTTTTAGTGTATCCAGCGGAATTTTAGTTAGCAAACATGTCGATGAGAAAATAGCTCTCACGACTGTCTTGCCTAATAATAGCCTAGCATGAAAATGAAAATGAAATAAAATCAGTCAATTTTCAATCATCCAAACGATTTCTAGGAGTCTCTCGGACGATCAGGGCAATTCGACAAAGGACGGAGGCTTCTTTCAATAAAATTTTCCGGTCAGACGCTTCTAAGCCTATTTTCTGAAAACTTCATTTTCGCACTTACTGCTCTCTTCGCTATGACGGCAGACCAGTGGAGACAGTGGAGGGTCTCTTGTCTCTGTTTTCAAGGCATCGTGAAGTCGTTTCGTTTCCCGCGAAGAGAGATAGAATAGGAGGGAAAATCAAACACCGCAATCGAGGTAGAGGTTTTTCCAAGTTTAGCCATGGCTGTAAACTTGATTTTGAGCCCTGTCTAGAGATCCTCTCGGATCGAGTCATCCAGTGTTCTGTTATTCGAGTCCGAGGTGGCAACGGCATGAGGACTGGCGAACGACTCCGGCTACGCCCATTAATGTCAAGCAGATGGACAAGGCTCCATCAAAATGGATTGGCGTAGGCTAGACTGCCACGCTAAAAACCCAGTTCATCCTCCGGAGATCCTATGGAGTTACGGGTTTTTTACCGAGCACGGCAGAATAGTCCTCGCCATCCGCAAGACTCTCGGCTCTCGCTCCTAGAGACTGCAGAATCGGTGCGGTTTCGATATCTTCCCGTCAAATGTCAATCGCAGGCAGCTGGGTTTATGTGTCTTAAGTTTTCCTTTTTTACGGGTTTATCGTATTTTTGAATATTTCGACTCGGCTAGATCGGCTTCCTCCCTTATTTTTGAATGGGAAAATTGTGGGAAAATTATTAAAATCCGTTTGAGCGGAACCGTTATCTAAGGCTTTGGTTATTAATCACTTTGTCAGGTGACATGACTACGCTATCTGCACCTTACTTTATGGTTCAACCAACTTACTTTTACTTACTTTTTGGAACTCTAAGTAAGTTGCAGACTGTGGAACCGTTATCGTCCTTGCGGAAGTGCACGAGCAAAAACAAAGCATACCGGCAAGTGAAGATATGTTTTTTTTGTCAAGTTGGTATAAGTTACATTTTGAAAAAAATAATAACCCCAAATAAATGTTATTTTCAAGACAATTTTATCTCTTAACCCCTCCCCGCCTTAATGTTAAGTCGATGAACATCGCGAACATGCTTTCATGTGAACATCGCGTGAAAACTTTTTTGATTTTAAACTCCGGCGATTTTCGGTCAGTCCTTTACAAACGGAGGAAGCCCCCACGGTATATGTACATCTTGAATATCAAACTCTGATCGTAATCATTAGCTCTATTGAAGAGGCCGCAGAACAGACTCTACCTGGTCTTCTCCCAAAAAGTCATAAGATTTTACGAAATGCGTGCGTGTAATTGCTGACATCTTCGAAGTTGTGTTTCATGTATTGTTCTGGGGAAAGCAGCGCCAAATTGGCTTCAGACTAGTTCAGGCTTTCAATTTTCAAAATTTTACTAACGATGCCCCCTGGCCCTCCTTTTGGAGATAGATAAGCCCCTCCTGATCCTGTTCGATGAGGTATCTTCCTATGCCCTCTAGACTCCACTTAATAAGGTGCTCTGTCCACCTTTACCCCACAAACAGTTCTTATAGTTTCACCCATGTCTGTGATGGCATCAATAGCGGTGAACCAAAAGAAGTCTATCCACCGACCGTGGCATTATAAAAATGAAGTAAAACCCCTTAGAAGATGTATGAGATTTAGCAGAATAAGTGCGTGGCATTTCTGTCACTTTTAAAATTGCATTTTAAACAATTCTTCGGTAGAAACAAGTCGAAATTGCGCCTCAGGTTGAAAAAAAAAATTCCGGCTAGGTTTTTCAGATTTCATTGGGAGCTGAGAAAAGCCCTCCGTGGTGGGATTTTCCTGTGCCCCCTCAGATCCCCTTGATGGGGTGCCCCCTCTCCCCTTCAGAAAAATTCCAAGTTCTTATGATGATATGGTGATGTCATCGATGGTGACAAACAAAATACGTCTACTCTGAAAAAAAAAGACTCCGGCCGTGCAAGCCGTATTCACGGGCTGGCTATATAGACATATCGCCCGCGTTTCGGGCTCAGAGGCCGAGGGTTCCGGGCGTAGCACCGGGAGCTATCACAGCTGCGGCTCCAGCGCCCGGAACTTTCGGCCTCTGAGCCCGGAACGGACGGTATGTCCATAGCCTGTAAATTTTTTCAGCGTCGTAAAAAAGTAGCTTAAGATGGCCCCCACACACGATGTGGTCTCGACTCTTTTGAGGAGAGAGCATTGCGGAGTGCGTCACGTCACGTCGTGGCGGCGAGAAGCGACACGTGCGTCGTCGGGGGCGCGGGGCCGCGCTGGGCCGGTGAGAGGGCGACCCGGTGCCCGAGCCGCTAAGCGCACGGCTCACGGACGCATGATTTATCCGCCCGAGCGCCCGCGCCCGTAACTCAGCACCGCGCGTCGCGACGCATCGCCAAGCGTCGGCTTTAAATGCCGCCACGCGTCCTGCTCGCCACGCGCATGGGCAGCCACCAGCGAGCGCCACCGCGGCCGCCACCGGGATCAGGACCACCGCCAGCCGAAACGAGTCACACAAATGAACACGACCCCCGCTTTCTCTGTAAAAAATATCTATCCCCCCCTCCCCTTAAGCTTGGTGTCAGGTCGCTCCTGACTCAGACTGTGGTTCTCCGAATGTCGTCTACTGTACGGAAAAAGTATGGATACTCTGAGAAAGCGCGGATTTCGGAAGGTCGGCAGGGAAGTACGGAAAAGGTACGAATTTTCTGCGAGAGAGAATGGAAATTTGAAATTTTCGTGATAAAATCTAACAAGTACCGACTGATAATTTTTTTTAACTTGGACAGAAAACTTTAGGTGATCTGTATGGGTCGAAAGTTTAGTCTGTGTGATAGTAGGGTTTTTTTTTTTTTTTTTTTTTTTTTTTTTTTTTTTTTTGGTTTTCGAGATGTATATATGTAAGCTGAAGTAGCTGAAGTGAAATAAGCTCGAGTATCTACATCTATCCCAACTGTAAATATATGATGACCTCAAACAATAAACCCCAAAATACCTATAGCCACTACAGCAAAAACACTCACTCATCGAAAATCCTGAAAAAGCACGAGCTCCGCAGTGCCGCCGCACAGTGGATCGAGTCAATCAGAGAGATCGGACATGACATTTTTGGCGGAAACTGCAAATTTTGATGTTTATTCCGTCAAATTTTAAATTTTAAGGGGTGCCTTTGGAAGGAAATCAATGGAACCTCTTTAGAACCTCAAAGCGTTTGAATAAACGGAGTTATAAGCTTTCAAAGTTTCCATATTGTATCCGACCTTTCCCATCGACTCGACCCACCGTGCGCCGGTCCTACTATACATCATATCTACTTTCAACGTGCGACCTGGCACACTGCATCGCTGAGCAGCGCGGCATTTACCTTTCTTTTCTTTTGTCACCGCGCTGCGCGCTGGTTCTGAGCTCTGAAAGCGCAGCCATGTCACGCAAAAACCACGAATATCCCTCGGAACCTCCACCAGAACGACGAGGTTCTTGCTCAACAAGCTAGAATTCGAGTCGGAGTCAAAAGCCGGGAACCTTTGTCACTGGGTATCGTCTTGAACTTGAGACTTCGCGCGGTTCCCCTTCAATCGCGAGAACGGCGCCAGGCCGTGCGAGGACTCCAATATCAAGTCCCCTGATTCTTAAAATTAAGGTAGGATTTTGGCAACAGCGCACTCGAAAGTTCACCGCGAGAGTGAGGTGCTTATGCTCACATTATTCCGCTCGCGAATAGGGTGGATCAGTCCCCTTTCATGTTCTTGAAAAGAATCTGCTTTTAAACGCTCCTTAAACGTGTTCTAATACGCGGGTCATGAGGGTCTGCTTTTTTAAATTGAGGGGCTCTCATGTATTTGTATTGTGAGCTCCTTGTTTGCTCGAAATATGAGTCAAGATTTCGCCGAGCGTCCTTGCCTCCTACAATTACGAGACAATCTCCTGCACGGGGAGTGGGGGGGGGGGAGTCAGGTGAGAAGGTCGAGGTTGATGTAGTAGCCTCAGGAGTGAAAGGTTAAATTAGCGTTTGTTTGCCATGGAAGGTTTAATGGACGTCTTTTCAATTCCTTCGCAAACGATGTGCTAGAGAATCGATCAGTGGATGCGATAATTTTGCCCTCTCCCCCTTCAAAAATCCGTGAATGTGAAAGAGGTGCGTCAAGTATTGACTTTCATTTAATCAGAGAATACATAACTTCGGAAGTACGTTCCTAGTGAAAATCTTAAAGCTCTCCTCCTCTGTTTGGCGATTTTCAATTCTTTAACCTGCCCTCAGGGTTATTTCGAAGCATTTTCAGATCACATTTTGCTGAATTTCCTTCCATAAAATGATTATTTCTTAGGAAAGTTATGAATATTTTTCCTTGAAAATACCAGGAACTTTAGGTGAAATTGCCAGCAACGTTATCTGAAAAATTGGAAGAAAAATATTCACGAGCCTACCAGGAATTTCGTGTTTTAGAAATGGAAATTTGGCAAGGCCTGAAGGTTCATACGGCGTTTTTCCTTAGAACGGCAGTACGATGGTAGCGTTGGCGCGACATTACCGCATCCGTATCACGACCCGCGCGCGCGTGCCCCGAGCGCCAGTGAGAGTGCCGGCTGCCGGGCCTAATAACCGATATCAGAATACTAGGGGGCTGCGCCCCCTGGCCGCTACGCGGCCCAACCCCCTGAAGGCGCTCTGCGCCATCAATGGGCCGCTTCGCGGCCCTATTTTTACCCTCCTATCAGTGTTAGTTTTATTTTTACCCTAAAAAATTACGATATAAGGTATACTTTAATTTTAAACTTTACTTGTAATTACTTTAAAATTAAAAGGACGCGTTTTGGAATGACTGCTTGATGAAATATTGCAGTAAAACAACGAACGATTTTAATCAGGTGATAATTAAGTATACCGGGAGACGGGAATCGAACCCACACCTTGATCTAGGTGGACGCTTCCGACGTCTTTGACGACTCGGCCACCGCTCGTCTTGAGGGGGCAGAGCGAATCTTGTGTAGATAAGTGTAGAGCTGATGCGCAGGCTACACAGCTACTGCGCAACCTCCTCGACCACTGCGCATCCTCCCGCGCATAGCGGTAGCAGTCTCGGAGCATTCTGAAAATTCACTCACTTTTATAACGTGATTGTAAAAAAACCTGGGTCCTATTTCCAAAATCTGAAAAGAGCGGGCTCATCTAGGGCCAATTACCCGTCGATTACCGCAAAAAACTTGGAAATCGGCCCGGTAGAACGCTCAAACGAACTATGACAAAAAATATAAATTTACATTGTTTAAATGGGAGAATTCGCAACTTTACCATTTAATATAAAAAAACCTGGGCCATATTTTGAAAATCTGAAAAGAGTTGGCTTATCTAGAGACAATTGCCCGTCGATAGCCGCAAAAATCATAAAAATCGGCTTGGTAGAACGCTGGAACTAAGCGTCACCGGTTTCGCAAAATTAGGAGGTCTCGGAGCTTATAGTATAGAGAAGATTCCGAGCTCCCCGCGTGCGGTCTCTCCGAGCCACCGTCCGCACTCCGCACTCCCGGCGAGCACGGAGCATTCCCGCGCCCAAAGCGAGCCCCCCCCCCCCCCCCCTTCCCCCTCGCGAGCTTAAAAGCTCATGCAGGAATGCGTTTTCGATTTTCGAGTCGCGCCGTGAGTGCTGAATATCCACTAATCGTGGTAATAGAAGCGATCGACCCGAATGATTCCCCGCTCGGTCGAGAGATCGCTCGAAAGCAGGATGTATTTCGGGGCATTGCATTGTTACTAAAAGCACGGGCGCATTTCAGCCTTGTCCGGAATTTATCACGAGCTAGGGTCGTGTGTTCGGAATGTCGAGAGCAACCTCCAAGTATCAGTGAACGTTATTCAACCGTAAACAAATTGTGAAAAACTTACGGTGATAGAAGGAGGCGATCGCCCACTACCTCATGGGAGCTGGAAATCAAGAGGATGGGAACCATGAAGATGACGTGTGTGATTCGCAATTTGTCAACCAAGAAATGGAGTTGCTCTCGCTATTTTCCTTTGGAGGCGCCAGCATGCCTCTGAACCTTATAAAACAAAGTCTTAAACCATGGAAATCCATCTGTCTCTTTTTAAGCCCTCGCTGCTTATTCTAGCCTCCTTTTCCACCTTTTTGCAATTACGAAGGTTTATGGGTTTTGCTCAATTTGAATTTTCTTGAAAAACCGTATGAACATGCATTGTGATTCTACCTCTGATTCTTCGTCTTCACCCCTCGTATAGGGCATATAAGCTCTGTTTTCCCCGGCATTCTCGCATCAAGCACGAATAAAGGGAATGTATTTTTTAAAACTTGATAGAATTTGATAAAAATGTGAAGTTTACCCTACCGGACAGTCGTCAAAGAACATAAAACTAAAGAATAATGATACATCAACACAGCCCGAATAATTCAACGAAGCAAAAGAAAACACACAAAAATTGGGAACCATCCTCGGTCTTAGCACCTGCATGGGTATGGACCTCTGTCATGGAATTTATTCTATGTCTCTGTTATGATAACCTCTGTTTCTTGTTATCACGAAAGGGGGTCCGAGGGGTTTTTGGTTTTTTACGAGGAGCGGGGGTTGAAACCACCCCGAAACTTCCCAGGCATTCTGCTTCTTTTTAGCCTTGGTTTCCCATCCCATTTTCTTGGGTTTTGTTTCACAAAATAAAATCAGTCATCCTCCAGCTCTGGGCCCATCTTTTGCTGATCGTCCTCTTGTGGTCCTTTTCTCCCGTGTTCGCCCAACCATGCACATTTTGGCTCTTATCCTCCGTCCTATCTACGTGCTCAAACCGCAATTCATCCTTCTAACGCGGTTCTCTTCAACTACGTCCTAAACCTGACACTCATCGAGAGTAAGTGCACCTTGCCACCGGTCCCACATTGTAAATCTGGCTACTTTTCTTGGGACCGTCATCTCCAAAGTCCGGAACTATTGCTTGGTGCGCTGCGTTTCCGCACGGGTCTCAGCGGCGCACGTTGGAACAGGTCTTACGATAATCTTATAAATTCGAACTTTTCTCTCCTTATTCGTGAACCTGTTTCTTCCACACATTTCCTTCAAACGTCCTAGCCGCTTTTTCTGCTTTTATTACTTAGCACTGAACTTCTGAGCTTAAGTCTTTCATGCATGTCAACAAAGTGGCACGGAACTGAAATTCTATGACTTGCTCGATCAAGCCTTCCTAAAAATTATTTGAACAAAATAGTGCTCAACTCTTCATTGCCAATTTTTTTTTGTTGAGACTCATTAAAAAGTTCAAAATTATTATGCTAATAAATATCAAAACAAGTTCACTAATATCGAGACAATGCATGAACAGTAGATATACCTACAAGATGTGAGATGTGTTTTGTTGTTTAAGAAGCATAACAAACTTCAAGACGACAATTACAACTCAGTAGTGGCCTACTTGAGTTCATTTTATCCTATTTTATGAACTGATGAAGGTACAGCATCTTGTAATGACCTTTTCGAGGGTGCACTAATGTGGCTCCAAAGCACCCGTGTTTGAGTATACCACTAACTGTAGGCGGCATAAAATTGTGGTACGAGCTTCGCCACACTCTTCGGATACCACTATTGTGGCTCCTAAGTGACATTTTTTGCCTATTCGATGGTTTGAAGGCATAACAGAATCAAAGTATGCGGACGTGGCTATTGTGGTACCCAAGCTCCCGTTTTTGCTTATTTCATGAAATGAAGGAAAATTGAATCAGTGAGAACGAAAACACACCAACTCGGTGGCTCAAAAACGCTCACTTTTCATTTAAGACTGTCCATTTTCCTGAGGTCATTGAAGTTAGCGCATCTATTCCAACTTGGACCTTTAAAGTGTCCTTAAGCACTTGTCTTTCGGCACCAAAAATCTTTACCTTGTATTGACTTCTTCGCCTACTTTGCAGTTTTGTGTTTGTCTTGATTGTTTTCGTTTTTTCGAGCTGGTGGGTTTTCGTCCTCATTGATTCAATCACAAATGCCAGAATTTTCACCGATGTCCCTGAAATGTTTGTCTAAAATCGAAAATTTATAGATTGATCCATCGATTCATTCACAATGAGCCATAAAACCACCTTAAATGATCATGAAAAATGATTATGAGTACGTCATTGAAGAGGGCACAAGTGTCCGCCAAATCATTCCCTCCTCTTTGATTCCTCTGCATCAGTAGTCGAGTCGGTGCCGGCCCCTATCGATGGAAGCTCCAAGTTTGAAGAGAGTGTATACGGGGAGCGCGCGCGCGTGTGTGGGGGGGGGGAGGGGAGGGGGTTGGATCGGTAACGAAACCGCTTCGAATGATGCAAAACATCAATAATCGAGTGTAACTAATTAACGCGAGTGAAAGTTGCGTCAGAGCGAGCCGGCGGCGGCTCGGTTGCGATCCGATCCCAGTAAGTTGCAGTCGGCGAGAGTCGTTTTTTTCCCCCGATCGCCGCATACAACCCGGCGCGGCGTGAAAGATCGATTATCGATATTTCCCCATTTGAAGCTATGGTAAAAGATCGATTATTAAGGAGTTCGTTTCATACACCCTGTCTATCGATCATTTTCCATAGGTTTAAATGGCAGATGAATCGATGTATCGCAAAGGACGCGGGCGCGGCGAGACGTGGACGTTCGTTCAACTCGGATCTTGATCTTGTTACGGGCAGAGACCCGGCCTGGGCCCCGCCCCGCCGCCCTTGGAGTCGCCAAAATTGCACCGGAGCCGCGCTAATCGCCGCGCCAAGACCGCACAGTGGCCCCGGAGAAAATATCCAAGCTCATCCAAAAGTCCAGCGCCATTTCTTCCTTACAGTTTTTGCCGCTTTTCAAGATGGCCCCCTCAAAATTTTGAAAGTTCGTTTCTATCGACCTAGGAGCACTCACAAAATGTCAAGTTTCCATCTCGATGTGTACACAAGTTACGGAGATGGTGCTTGGCGCTTAGGTTGCGGGACCATTGAATCACTCTGTATATTTAGAGACTCCAAGCTAAGCGATGATCGAGTGAGGCAAAATTTTAAATCTGAGGTCACGCTCATTTTTGCCTGATGATGATTGATGGACGACGCGTTGAGCTACGAATCAATTGAAATTCGCGTAATCATCGGATATCCCTAATTGCATATGCAATCAAAAAAGTGCACTAGCTTTCCTTGCGCTCGTAGTCGCAATCTGCGTATGACAATCATTTCAACGCTTTGATACAACTATTCGCACTCCACGGATGTGCGCATTGTATATTCAAAAAATTGAAGGCGCTTTGACTTTCTTTACGTTCATCGTCGCAATCTGCGTATGACAATCATTTCAACTCTTTGATACAACTATTCGCACTCCACGGATGTCCGCATTGCGTATTCAAAAAATTGAAGGCGCTTTGACTTTCTTTGAGCTCATCGTCGCAACCTTCATACGAAACTCCTAGTTTTGGCATTTGTGTTAGCATTGCTAAACCAATCGCTATCCTTCGGTCGTCAGTAATTATTAGACGACTTTCAGAAGTAACTTTTACATTGTACTCGAAATTATATAGTCTCTAAGCGTCGCTGCAATTTTTTTTATTCTTATGAATCCCAGGACTAGTTTCATTCTTTAGGTCACATCCTAATAGTCCCACGCTAAAAATCAGGCGAATTCCCTCCTTCAGTCCTTGATACGAGGCAGAATAAAAACTTAGCCCAGGAGGACCGTAGCAAATCTTGTCAAAACGACGTACACTGAAAAAAAAAAATCACATTGGATCTAGAGTCCAGACTCTTGAAAACATTGACAAGAAAAAATACTCTTGATTCAATCGGATTTTTGCTTGAATCAAAACGAAATCCGCTTAAATTAAGAGGCTTGGTTCTTGATTTAAGCTAGATTCTGATTGAATCAAGAGTACTTTTTCTTGTCGATGTTTTTAAGAGATCCAATGTGTTTTTTTTCCAGTGTAACTATCAATACTTTGAAGGCTTATAATACCTTGTGAACTCTATATTTGATTATTAATATTGCTTTTTTATACTTTCTGTTCCAGGTGAGTCCTTCAAATACTCTCATGGGTTTGATTCTCAAAGTCTTAAGCGTGCGGTAAGTGTCAATAATCCCAAATTGATTGCGGTAGACGCGCGAGTCGTAAGACTGTAAGTTGGAATTTTTTAGCCAACGTGCGTTAAAAATCAGCACGAAGCTGAAAATCTCTATCTCGGGCTAGTTTTCACGACCTCTCCGAGCTTGGTAGCAGGAAATTCAGGAGGCTGCGCTGCACTGAGTATATGGGTACAATTAGATCCAAAACGCGTCTGCAGTTGCTTTCCTAAATGGTCGTTACTAGTGTTGCACCAAGCATCATATCTCTTTGAGGCTAAAATGATGCTCATATGAACTTCTTCCCTTAAGGGAGGGGGCATTGAGATTTTCAGCTTTATGCTGATTTTTAACGCACGTTGCCTGAAAAATTCTATTTACTGTGTTAATAATCCTGAAAACCCCAGAATGCGAATGGAATACGCTTAATTAAGCCACAATACACTTATTTGAATAAATATATATTTTTTTACTCAATAGAGGCTACTTTCGAGGGGGTCCGTTCCGTAAAAGTCAAAGCTTTAATTGTTTATCCAGTAGACGCGTTTCGTAACTGTGGAAATTAATTATCATTATAATGAATCCGAAAATAATAATCCGACGTCAAAAGTAACGGTGCGTGTACGATATTGAAGCAACCTGGGGTTTAATTTTGATTCCTCCTCTCTCGAGTTGTGTCTTCTGTCAGCCGAAGAGCTTAACTCAGTTGTTCTCGTGCATCTCAGAAGTCGAGAGCGCACGCATGCTGCGCGCCGCGCCCCGGTGCAGCGGCAAAGTCCAACGAGGAACGAATCCAATTTTGGAACGATCAATCCCTGTCCCCACGTTTCCCCCCTTCGTCCTTCCGTCTCTCTTTACCTCTTTCATTCTCTCTCCTCCTCCGTCGGCTGCATATCCGCCGCGGAAAGTCGAAAAGAAACCCAATGGTTTTATGGGAAATTAGTAGCGACAGCATCATTTTTTCCCGCCAAGCTCAGTCATGTCGGAACCTAGCTGCCAACTTTATTACAAACAAATTAATGAATAGATTTTTCTTCGTGTTGTGCCGTGAGGACAAACGCTTTAAACAGGGTTACCACAGTCAGGGAATACCAAGAAAACCGAGAACTGTCAGGGAATTTCAAAAGTTAGGGAAAACTTGGAAATGTCAGGGAAAATGTCGAGAATGTCGGGGGAAAATCGTCAAATCACCTTCATTTGCTTTCTTGAGTTGATTTGACGTTTCGGACTACAAATTTTGCCTGGAAACCGTATCTAACAATGTCTTTTTAAAAACCCGGCATTTGTTCAATTGTCAGGGAATTTTGCCGAGATGTGTCAGGGAAGTCAAGGAATTTAATTTTCCAAATTCTAGGGCAAGTGGCGACCCTCTATGAAACAAAGGTAATCTTTGTGATACCACACATTTGTATCCCGATCTCCTTTTTGAACTTTTTGAGCTTCTCTAGTGACTTCGAAAAGTTCTAAAAGGACTTCCTTTTTGAACTTTTCGAAGTCACGTCTAGTCTGAACGCTAAGTTACACTTTTACAAAATGCCTGATAGAGAAAGACTACTAAAGGAAAAATTTTAGAGAAACCACAAAAACTGTCTAAGCACTTCAATGGGGTTTTGTCGTAGGATTCAACCGCAAGAACTTGCCATTTCAAATACGCAGCTCAAAGAATCTACCCTGAAAAAAAGGTATGGGCTGTGTAGACATACCGTCCGCTCCGGGCTGAGAGGCCGAAACTTCCAGATGCTGGAGCCTTATAGCTTCGATTGCTCCGGGTGCTACGCCCGGAACTTGTGGCCTCTGAGCCCGGAACGCGGACGGACGGTATACGGTATGTCTATATAACCCGTAAGTACGGCTTCCACGGCCGGAGTTGTTTCCCCCCAGTGTATTTGTGCGAGCCGGAGAGGGCGACTGCGGAGGGGGGGGGGGGGGGCTGCGGACTCTGGAGCGCGGGAACCGGGATCGGTGGACCAGGACGACTAGGAACGTCAGCTTGAAAGAGTCGTTGGTGGTGGTGCTAAGCGTCGTCGGGGGGTCACCGCGGCGGCGGCGGCGGCGATGGGACGCACGATTGGCCGGCGCGTGCTCCGTGCGCGGCGAATCGTGTCCTCGCGAGGAAAAGCGACGGGAGCACCGTTAGCCCCTTCACCGGCTCCCACCCCATCCCCCGCCCCCGCCCCAGAAAGCGCACCCGTGACTCGAACAGCGGCTTGCACAATAATTCCGCACATCAACTGCGGGTGCCGAGCGTGGACGCGGAAGCTCGGATCCGGGATGCCCGAGCAGCAACAATGGGACATGCTCCTGGATGTTGTGACCGAGTCACCAGCCAACTTGCCGCCAGTACTACGTGGGCTCCTGGCGTACGACCAGCGTCGTGCCATCGTGCTCGGTAACTATGAAGGTGTTGAAGGGATTATGTAACGCTCTTTCCCTAGTGCTCTTACCCCCCGACGGTAAAAACGAGTTCATGATGAAGCATTATTTTTTTTTTTTTTATTTGCTTTCTAAATGGACTGCGTTAAACAGAAAGGAACCAAGCCACATCAGCTATTGCCAATTTTAATCGGGCAATTTAATTTTGAAATGAAAACGGTTGTGCGGATTGTGGTGCAAATTTCAGTGAATTCCCTCCATAGTGCGAAACAAATTCCATAACATTTTCGGAGGAGTCCGCACAAACGCTCTTTCGAAAAAAATTAAAGTTCCCCGTTATAGTTGGCAATAGCCAATATGGCTTCGTTCCTTTCTGTTAAACGTGGTCCAAATATCCTAAAACAACCATGTTTAAACAGCTATTACATAGCAATTGATAGAAATGAAATTACATTTTCATTGGAATTGAAAAAATAAGACACAGAAATTAAATTAATTGTATAAAAACAGGACTTGGAAATGAACAAATGAGAACATTAATCAGAATTACTGATCGTGAGATAGTGCTCCGGGAAAAGGGCGCCGGAAACGCCTTGAATAGGCACACCATCAGCTGGTAATCTCGGAGGAATTGATTGAGCATTGGTTTATAGGCAGGGGTTTCAATCCGAACCGGTGTCCAGTCCTGCACAGGAAGAAATTGCAACACAAAAGTTTGGTTAATACGGGAAGTAAAACACAAAATAACCAAATCCCTCGGTTGACGGTTTCAAGAGAAAATGCTAGCTAGTTTTTTTGAAGTAATTCAATAAAAAACGAGTGGTGCATAACAACGTTGCAATCGGAAAAACGCATTTTCCCAGTCCCTCCGTTGTTTTCTGAGCTAAATTCACCGCAACCTGTGCCATAATCGACACAAAAGTGTTTGTTTGTGTTTCATTTCCTATATCAACCTAAAGTAACACGAGAACACAAATATTTTTATCAGTGTGATTTGGCCCCTATAGATGGGTCGGATTAGGGTCCTAGGGTCCAAGAATGAAATCTACAGGATTATACAGAAGTTTCGCACCACTAGCACTAACGGGTCGATTGTTGAATCATTATCGAATGAATTCAATCGATAAATGGACGTATTTATGTGAAAAGAAACTATGCGCAAGTGGAAAGATGGGGTATGCTCGTGGAAGCTGCATAAGAAACAATGTAAAAGTGGTTACAGTTCCTTTTTGAGAAAATAGAAAAGCGCGTTTTCAATTAAATCTGAAGGAACTGAGCGCTAACTTGTGAGCCATGGGCATGTGACAAGTATGAGTCAAAGAGTCCTGCCACCGATCTCCCTGTCGTGCATGGGCTTGTTCGTTGCCGCTGACGTCACTGGCGCTTTTAAATTCCCACTCATTCTTATGGCCCGAGCACTAACCAGCACACCCCATCTTTCCATTTGCACATAGTTCCATTTAGCATAAATACGTCCAAATATCATTGCGAAGATAGGGATTCATCGATCAAGGTCGTTCGAAAATGATTCAATAATCGACCTGCAGGCACCACTCCTGTAAGTTCTAAGTAACGTTGTGATTCATTTTATACTGGCAAATTCAACGTTTATTCTCCGAACCTTTTTCGGAAGCTCTGACCGTTCGTCTCATCAAGCATCAACCAATAACCAATGGACACCGTTGCCGCAGTTTCGACCAATCAGACCCGTCGGTTTTCGAGGGATCGAACCTGTCTTATGCACCAACATTGCGATGCATAAGTCACCGGATCGAGAGTACCGAACTCAAAATAAAATGACCGCTGGGAGGTTCGGGCGCAAAAGTCGTACCGAATCTCTAAATAAATTCGCTTTTTGTCGTAGTGATCGGATGATTCGTTGTCGAACGGATTGTATGAGGCGCATAATGAAATCGTCCTAAGCGATCTGATCAATGGGAGCCTGGAAAACAAAGTCGGTAACGGTGACGTCAGCGACTGTAGCGGTGTTTCGGTTCGGCTGGGAACCCGTTAAGCCCCGTTGCTCGAGCATCGGGCTGGGGTGTTCCAGAGCTGCAGTTCCAGCTGCCAAGTTCCGGTATCTCCGCGATTGATCTCCTCCTCCCCCCCCCCCCCCCCCGCTCCCTCCTGCTACGGGTGGTGGACCCGGTGACCCGCGGCCCGGGGAGCACGGGAGCAGTCCCCGCGGGGGCAACGGGACCTGCTCCGCGAACCGCGGGTCAGGATCAACGCCGCACTGCACCGCCGCACGGTGGTTTGAACTATTAGAAGAGATCGGCGATGAATTTTTCGGCTATTGTCAAATTTCCATGTTTATGCAGTCACAAGTTCAATTTCAAGGGGTCTATCTGAAAGTAAATCTCACGAAAAATCCATTAGAACCACCCTTGAACTGTTTTCAGGGTTGTCACAGTCAGGGAAAACCGGGAAATGTCAGGGAATTTTAAAAAGTTAGGGAAAACCGAGAAATGTCAAATAATGTCGGAAAATGACGAAAATGTCAGGGAAAATTTGTTAAATCACCTTCATTTGCTTTCTAGAATGGTTTGAGGTTTCCAACAACAAATTTTTTCTGAAAACTATTTTCAATTATGTCTTTTTAACCATCCGTCACATCTTCAATCGTCAGGGAATTTTGCCAAAATGTGTCAGGGAAATGTCAGGAAATTTTATTTTCTAAATTTTGTGGCAACCCCGTTTTTTGTCTCATATTTTCGAAAATGTAAAGTTTCCTGATTTTGTCGGACGTCTCCCCTCGACTCGTTCCAGTGTGCGCCGCCAATCGGAGACTCCGCGATCCACCGTCGCGCTATGATAGGCGGGGCTCCTCCGCGTCGCCGGTCACGCACTTTGACCTTAGTGCCCTCTCATAGATCACTATTGGGAAATTATAAAATGAAAATATGAAATACAAGTAAATTTTGAAAAAAAAAAAAAAAAAAAAACTTTTAGTCGCGGAGACTCCTACTCTCAGGTTTGCCCGACAGTTAAACCTACGAGTGGCGGTGCCGTCAGCTAAGTTGGTGCTTGCTTACGTTCTGCTTGCAATCGAGGATTGACAGTTAAACCCCGAAAAAAGTTGGAGATTTTCCTTTTTTGTGTTGAGTCGCCATCCAGCGAACTGATTGCTAAAACTGATGGAAAAAATATAGTTAAAGAGGACATGGGGAGTATGGAGCCATCCCATCGGTTGAAATGGGTGGTTCCTATGGACATAAGGAGAAAATGATGGACTCACTATACGGTTTCTCGTGCATTTCCGGATACCTCCCTCCTCAGTCTATTGCAAGTACCCGCTTCCACCAATAGGATCCCTCCATATCCCTTCTGTCTTCTTTGTCTATATTTTTTCCCCCATCAATTTCAACAATCACGCTGCTGACAGCGGATGGTATGAACGGAGAGTAGGAGTGGAATCATCGACGAAATACTAAAAAGAAATCTTTTTGACCAAAGGAGTGTGCAATCACGCCTATACCCTCGACCACCGTTTCGAACGTTGCCGGCGAAATGAAGCTCCGATTTCGCTAAGTGGCCGTGGCTGGCTGGAGCACGAGTTGGGCGGCAGGAAGACGGGTAGCTCTGGGAAGTGGCCGTGCTTGAGGTTGCGGGCTCGCGGGCTTGCGGGACCCCGATGACTCGGATGACTCGGATGACTCGGTGCTCGGTGTCGCAATTGCGGCCGACAACGACGCCTGACTCACGACGCGCGACGGATCAACGACGGATGGACGGACGGACGGACGCCTGCCTCCGCGTTCCGCCCCATCGCGTGCTCCGACTTCGCGAGCCCAAGCCGTTTTCGCCCTCGAGCCCGGAAAAATCTGGACTTGAATTCTCCCGTGCTAAGGAAAAACGCCGTATGACCATTCGAGAGTCGCCAAATTCCCTCGGATAAAACACATGTATTTCTGAGGGAAGTTACGCATATTTTTCTTTGCAATTTTCAGATATCTTAGATCAAATTGCGAATAAAATTGTCTGAAAAATTTGAAGAAAAATATTCATAAATTTCCCTAATTGATTCGTTTTATATTGAAGGAAATATGACAACGTCTGAAGGTTCATACAGTGTTCTTCCTTAGCACGGCAGTATTACAACTGGTAACCGGTGGATTTTCAGGATGGCATTGAAACAAGGTCGGATTTCTCGATGTGTAGTGTGTACCCTGAAAAAAAAAGTTACGGGCTATGTAGACATAAAATTTTACGAGGATGCCAATGAAACCTCTTTTAGAACCTCAAAATTTTATAAAAACGGAGTTATAAGCTTTTAAAGTTTCTAAATTTTGTCCGACCTCTCTTATTGAATCGATCCACCGTGTGCCGCATGAAAATGTGAGTGTTCACATGTCTCTCCCGATAAAGCATCTACTTTTGATGAAAGGTATGAATATTTGCCCTTGAAATTCTCAGACACTGTGGATTGAGTTTTGAATTAAATTCTCTGAAAATTTTAAATGAAAACATTCGTTAGCTCCTCAGAAAATCCGTGTTTCCTAAAAATTGGACAATTGACAACGTCTGGAGGTTCATGCGGCGCTCTTCCTTAGAAATTAGAATGGCAGCGGAGGAGATGCTTAGGGGTGATTTTCACAAGTTTTTAAGTCTCCATTTAAATCCATTATAATCAATGGACTGTGGCTGAGGCAGATCATTCCGGTCGTTTTACTTAAATGCATTTGAATGGACAAAGCACGGTGTTGTCAACCTCCATGAATAACCACTGATGATTGGATTTATAAGAGTACAACAATAGGAGGGGCATTGTCATTGCAATCATTATAGCTTAGAGAAACTGTGCCGCTCTCTAATTGAATCGGAACGTGCGAAAACCACTAATGTCCATTTTTTCAGCCTTAAGTTTTGTTGAGTTCATAATATACCTACTTTTCGGAGTTGGTTGCAACCGAGGAAGTGGCGTTAAAACTCGTCTTTGGGTTTCCTCAATCCCAAAACGAGCCCTTTCAGCAGTTGTGTGGTTGTATCAACTCTTTAAATGTATTATGTACTCAACAAAACTTAAGACTGGAAAAATGGACATTAGCGGTTTTTGCACGTTCTGATTCTACTCGTCTGCGAATTTTAAGATTTCACATGGGGCCTCTAAGGCTGAATGTAAACATAGAGGACTCTGACCAAGTGATACGACATTTCAAATTTCCAATTTCCAACTCTCTAAATGACAGTCCTGAGCAAGTTCTAAACCAAGTCTAATCATTTATCCCCCGAGAAGTACACCCAGGAATGAATGCATTCCTCACCCTCTCTCTGGCAATTACCAATTCCTGCGTTCTGGGTTTGTTTACATCGGATCCTAAGCGCTTAATGGAAGGCACACAACTGATGAACCATTTAGAGAGTGGCACAGACATAGACTCTCTCTACGTAGGTACCGTGCCCCACGTAAAACGAGCTGCGACGAGAACAAAGATTTTTCATTTTAATTTTTACGTCACACGGTAGAAATCGACTGCAGCGACCACTACACCTTCTCTTTTCTTTACGACTATTGAATACGCAAGCGCACCGTAAAAGAAGACATTAAATCATCGGGGACCGGTCGCGCCGTGAGTGCTCCTTCCTCCTCCACCCCCCCCCCCCCCCTTGTCCCCGGCGTCACGTTGACAAATACTGATCGGCGCTGAACCTTGCCTTGGTCGCCGGTCGCAACGAAAAAAAGCTCGGGTCACCGGAGAGTGAAAGTGAGCAAGCTGCAGCTGCCCCACCCCTCGCCGCGCCGCGGTGGTAAATCCTCTCTCCGCGTCACGCATGCGCAGACCTTCGCCCATTGATGTTTTACACACGGATCGGTGATTCATTGTCCTCGACCGAGTGCCGTAATGCGAGGCGCTTTGTTCCCAGAGGAGGCGCCGTTTTTCAAAGTTTGCCGATCATGTCCCGCAGGCTCGAGTCAATACTCCCGTGTAGAGTACCTTTACAGAAGGAGAATATGGACACTAGACCCATGGAGATCCTTGAGGAAAAGGAACTGAAGAATGGCTGCGATGTTCAGACAATATCGTGCCCTGCTATCTTCTCTAAGGCCTTGTCTCCACGGGACGTTTCGTGGAATTTTCCCAAGTTCGAGTCGCAGGAATGAAACATCTGAGCTTTTTCCTGTCAAACAACGAAACAAAATTTCATCCTCTTCTTTTTTAATCGTTCCTGGGACTCCACAAGAACTCTTAGTTGGTCCTGTGATTAGTATTGACTAACTCAATATTTTTCCCAATTTCGCAAGTGAGATTTTTCCCTAGGACAGATCCCATGAAATGTCCCGTGGAGACAAGGCCTAAAGTTTAAAAGTTACTTCCGAAAGTCAACGCCTAGATTCGACTAGTGATCTCCGATGACCATAGAATTGAGCAGTTAGTTCGGCAATCCCAACCGACTTAGCAAAAACTCGAATTGCCATGCGTAGATTGCGACTATGAGCGCAAGGAAATCAGCGCGCGCCTTCAATTTTTTGTATATGCAACGAGGACATCCGTAGAGCACGAATAGTTGCATCAAGGCGCTGTTATGATTGTCATACGCAACTGAGCGCAAGGAAAGTCACTGCGAGCAATTCGATTTACCGAGAACTTGAAACTCAATTTTTTTTATTCCAAAATTTTCAGTATGTCCACCATACTCAAGATTAAATAAACAAAGGAGAAGAATGGCCATTAGCTGTGATTAGTTAAATAATCCAAGATAATTTAATCCAGGTTAATTATCCAGGTTAAATCCAGGTTATTTAGGTTAATTATCCAGATTAAATGCCGATGAGGAAAAAATGTTTCGTAGAACTTACGCTGTCTGGTGGCCCATTGCGGCTAATGTTAGAGAACACCGAAAAGGAGGTAAGCTCTGATTCTGAAAAATAGTCACATGTTTTCCTTTCAAAACTTGCGTAGAAAACGATTCACACAACGTGGTCCCAAGTCAACTCCTGAATGGGGTTTACAAGTGTTTGTAACATGGATCAAATGAAAGTCACATTTTACAGATAATGCCATTTGTATTATTTTTGTCATCTAAACAAGTTAATTTTAAGTAAATTTAATTTTTATTTTTTCTCTAGAATCTTCAAACTTCTCGTTGTGTGGTTCATTTTCCTTACCAAATTTCATAGGAAAACATTTTTCACAGTGCTTTAATATCCTAGAAGCCCCTTTACCATGTTGATTTGTTGAAGTCTGCGGGGTGCGGGTGCCCCGTTAATGTCACCGGTTTCTCCCGTGTTGAACTCGATCAATTTCTCTGTTTTTTTTTTCTTTTCTTGTTTTTCTTCGTTTTTCTTTTATACATTTAATGCGGCGCGGTTCCGTGGGACACAGCACCGGGTTGCATTGACACACAGTAGATCGAGTCAATAGAAGAGGTCGGGCTAAATTTGGAAACTTTAAACACTTATAACTTCGTTTATACATAACTTCAAGGTTCTAAAAGTTGTTCCATTGGTTTCCTCGTGAAATTGTCTTCTGACAGCACCCCGTGAAATTTAAAATTGACAAAATAATCATTGAAATGTGCAGTTTTTGTCAAAAATTTCATGTCCGACCTCTAATTGACTCGATCCACTGAGCAACAGCGGCAATTTCCTTCTTCCTTTGGGCAATGCCCCATTAGTTGCAGTTGTGGAGCAGGCTCCAGGCACCATCTACTGAGGCGCTCCGGTATAATTGCATCTAACGAGCGACGTTGCCCTACCGTCGGGATTCCTCCGTTTTTTCTTCTCTTTCTAAGCGAGACTGTAATCTAGATTTAGAATACGTATGTTCATAGGTCATATTTGTTTTCGGCCAAGACTGCAAAGTTGTCGATCAATTCAAATCTCCCACCACGGCCTTAGTGGCGCAAACGAGAAGCTGCGTATCGGCCATAGGGGTTGGCAAGAGCATACCTACCTCTCTTAAGCCATGTATTGGGATGATCCCCGTGAGGGGGCACAATCGTACCCTCTGAATGGAGATGTTGCATGTGTGAGAAATTTGCGATTTGACTGTTGATTCTTATGTAAAAGTTCGTGAGAAACACGATGGTGCCACTGGTTTTCTCTGAAATCAACTCCTATGCTCAAAAAATGCTCTCAAGTTGAGGCCAAAATGGAGGGGATATCCCACCCTACCCTGAGAGTCCACGTCTACATCAAGACCAACTCTCCATGCATAGGGAGGAAATACATTGACAGGGCTGCCACTTTATTTGGGGACTCCAAAACTGAAAACACGGCATCTCTGCTAATGTACTTGCTCCCTATCTTTGCATGGAGAGTTTGTTTTGATGCAGAGGTGGACTCTCAGGGTAGGGTGGGATATTCCCTCCATTTTTGCCTCACTTTGAGAGCTTTTTTTTGAGCTTGGGAGTTGATTTCAGAGAAAAACCAGTGGCACCATCGTGTTTCTCGCGAACTTTTACATCAGAATCAACAGTCAAATCGCAAATTCCTCACACATGCAGCATCTCCATTGTGACGAAGTGTGCTCTTGGTTGACGGTGCCGATTCTTTGTTGGCTACGGCAAATCCTAGCCCGCGCGGAGAACGTCAGTTTGAATTAGAAAGTGTTTGGAAATTGCGGTCAATTTCCTTACGGATGCGTCAGCGCAGCGCGATTGCGATTGCGACAGCGCGCGATAATGATCAAAACGCCGCGGAGCAACACGAGCCGGTGAAAGAGGCTCCTTAAATAAGATATTTATTGTGATGACAAGTCGAATCGACTCGTCCGCACGCGACCCGCGCCGCCAGCGTCCCCGTCACCGCACACAAAGGGCGCCGAGCTCCCGACCAGATCGCGCCCCGATCGGCGTCCATTAGGGGACTCCATTGCGTATACCGCATTCGGTATACCCATCATAGAGAAAATAGAGGAGGCCTTGCCCAACGGAGAAATGTTCATTACGTCGTTGTAGCAAGCACTGGCAGTTCTAAGTTGGGTAATGTTGGCGTCTCCTCCTTCCTGTAGGCCGATGCACCTTTCGCCAGGGGTGCAAATACTTCTCGACCACGCCACCGGGCAGGTCGCGATCTCATCGGTCGCGTGCGAAATCGGGAAGGCCTCGAAAACGCTGTTTTGAAATAGGAAAGCTGGCTAGATCGCGATTACTTTATCAAAGCAAAACTGCGGTAAAAGTCATGGTTTTTCTGTAAAATTGCGGTATATATCACGTGCTTTGCAAAAACGCAAAATCGCGGAAATTTATGAGTATAGAGCTATGAAAAGACATCTCCTCGAAATTTTTGGAGCAAAAAGGAGTTTTTTCAAGTGGGAAGTTCAACTTTTAAAAATGGAAAGGCCAATTTAAAAAATTAGAAGGCCTATTCTATGCTTCTTCTTCACGGGTACTGTGAAATAAAATGGGATTTTTCCAAGTTTTTCGTGAACTCTGCCCTAAGGCCGGAACACCGGATCGCGAAAAACAGTCGACGGCGTTAAAAATATCAGCACTCCTGACTCTCTGGAAACAATCCGAGTAAAAACAGTGGAGGAAATACTTGTTTTTTGTCTGGCATGTTCTGGGCTTCAAAGGGGGTCGGAGGTGGGCCGAGCATCAGCGGGGTTGAAAGGGGGCGTGAAAACCCCGTAAATCGAAAGCGACGTAACGTAGTGCCGATCCCTCGAAGCGCGTCACGTAATTTATGGCAGAGCCCCGGGGAGCAAGGAACCCCGCCGCCCTCGACTTTGGATGTTCTGCTGTCGGAAGGAAGAACGCCATATGAACCTTCAGACGTTGCCAAGTTTCCTCCGATAAAAGCGAAATTACTGGGAAAATTGGACGTATTTCTACCAAACAGACCTATGTGCAGGTGAGAAATATGGGGTATGCTCGTCAGTTCTTTGGCCGTAAGAGTAATAAGAATAATGAGGCGCCAGTGACGTCAGCGGCGAAGAAATCGTCGCCGTTGTCGCTCGTGGTCTGCTTTAACTCATGAGCCCTGTCCATAACGCTCTCTTGCCGTACCCGCGGCTCATGAATCTCGCATTCAGTTGGCACATAGGTCTGTTTGATAGAATGTAAAATCCCGCTTCTCCAATTCCACAAAAGGAATCACGCCCGCTTTTACATTGCTTCTTATGCATCTTTCTAGAGCACACCCCATATTTCTCACCTGCACACAATTCTGTTTGGTAGAAATACGTCCAATTGTGAATATAATTTTATCAAATTTTCAGACAATTTTGTACACAATTTAACCTGTAATATTTGAAAATTTCAAGGATAAATATGCATGAATTTTGTCAAGAATACAGGTTTTATCAAGGGAAATTTAGCAACTCCCGAATGTTCATACGGCGTTCTTCCTTAACACGTTAATGTTGGCCCCCGTCGGTGACTTTGACGTCACTTCTGGCGATCAATCGACGGGATTCGAAGAAGCCCCGAGGGAGCCTTGTTCCTCGTTCGCCTCGTCTCGTCACTCGACGCCGACGCCGACGCCGACGCCTCCGACGGTGTAAGGAGGGCCCGACGCGACGCCACGCGACGCCTCACGCACTCGAGACATCAAAAACAAAGCGTCAACATGCCTGACACTTCTCGCGTGACGTCGAGATGATCTAAACGGTAATTATTGACGGAGTTGCCCGTCGTGCCAGGTCGAACGCCCAGTCGAGAGTCAAAAGGAATGCCACGGTCAGGGAAAACCGGGAAATGTCAGGGAAAATGACGAAAGTGTTAGGGAATAATCGTCAGATCACATTTATTTGCTCTCTACGTGGTGGGTTCGACGTTTCGAACAACAAATCTTGCCAGAAAACTATTTCGAATTACGTCTTTAACGATCTGGCATATCTTTAATCGTCAGGGAATTTCACCAAGATGTGTCGGAAAAATTAGGAAAATGTCAGGGAATTCCATTTTCTAATTCTATTGTTTTTGCGCAACTGAACACAAAACATGTTTAAAAACAGTCGGTGAAATGTTACTGTTTTTCCACGAACCGCAACATTTCCGAGAAAATCGATGACAAATATATCTGCACCCACGCATTTCCTCGATCTCTTTTCAAGTACTTACCTTTGTATATATATTCCACTGCGTTCACCTCTTCGAAGGGTTTCCGTTTAAAGTTTCCAGGTTTGGTGGCCGAAACTTACGGTTCCTGAGCCTAGCACACCGGCCTCTGGAACGGTATATTAGTATATACAACTCGTAATTACGGCTCTGAGACCCGGAGGAATTTTTCAATGGGAATCTCGAAAAACCATAGATCATGTATGAAGAGAAAGCTGTTTGATTAAGCAAATTAATCAAAACGATGGACTAATGCCAGGCCCATAAGATTCTCTCCTTGGGGCCGCATTTAATTATAATTAAATCCCCGGAAGGAGGGTCCTTATAATTCCCAAGCGTTAACATGTAGAGGGTGTTTGCTGACAAGGCTTACGCAACTAATTTTTTAACGTCGCGTACTCTTTAAGGGCGTTTCATTGCAACGTTTACAAAACCACTGCGAAGTGGATGAGATGTGGTGACTAAAATCCGTAAAAATGAATGTAACGTAATTTATAGGTACTAGGCAGTCTCTTCATAAGCATTTAAGGGTTTTTTTTTCTTTTTTAAAGAAAATGAAGGTATGTACTTAAACTCGTCACTGATTTTAATGCGTGCCTTGGAGACACCAAAAACGATCTTGAGTATTGTCAAACATTAGTAAAAAATTTGAAAACTCTTAATCAATAGAATATTCCAACCAAGTGTACTGAAACACTGCCTCGCTAAGAAAAAACGCCGTATGAGCATTCGAGAGTTGCCTCGAAGAAAACATGTGTTTTTAACGAAATTTATGCATATTTTTCCTTGAAATTTTCAGATAGGTATTTTAGATAAAATTGCGAACAAAATAGTCTGAAAAATTGTTAGAGAAAAATACTTATTACTTCCCCGATAAATTCGTATTTTATCAAAGGAAATTTGGCAACGTCTTAAGGTTCATGCGGCTTTCTTCCTTACGCCGCAAAATATATACCTGCAATCACTGACCGAGTTGTCCCGAGTCTAAAGTCCAACGTAGGAACCACTCCATTAACTCTTTCGAAATGTATAGGTTGTGCAATTATGTTGGTGATGTACATTTTGGACGTAATTCTGCCAAACAGAACTATGTCCAATTAGACTGTGCCTTGTGATGCATATAATCTTAAGGGTCTCAGGCTCAATCTTAATGCACGAGTTCCGTTTTGGCAGTAATACGTCCATTTTGGCCCTCCGTACACATAGCTAGAGCCGGAAGCAAGTCAGAGAATCCGCAAGAAGGTCCGGATTTTTTGTCATCTCTGAGCGAGGAATTCAAATTTTCGACGTGTTTCGAATTTCGTCAAATGGAGGTACTGGAAAGTACTGAGTTTTTCTGTTGAGGAGGTATTGAATTTCTTGGGAAATTACTGTAAAGTACTGATTTTTGGCGAGCCTGTTTTAGTAAACTCCCAGACTATTATTTTCCGACAGTAATTATTTTCGTTATTTTTATTCCTCTCGATTAGACATCGATGGAAGATGCTATTAATGGGCGGACGAGAGATGGAATTATTTTATTTCCGATCGGGCGACGCGAGCTTCCTCGTCAACTAAATATAGCTACACAGGAGTGATTGAAAGGGTGTGTCCTGCACTCGACGAGATTGTGTGAACAAGACTTTTCGAGGGCGAAGCGAACAAAACCGTTTCCTAGCCCTGACTTCAGGCTCAGATTCTTTTTTCTCCGAGGAAGTATCACGTTTCAATCGGCGCCCAAGTTTCGTCCTGCAAGCTTTCCTCCAAGCTTTCAAAAAATGTCAAGTCTGTTGCCATTCGTTCAAAAGTTACAGAGGTGATTAAAGATGCCAGTGGCACGAGGCTTTTGGATCACTCTGTATAATTACATGAAGTCCACCGTCAGTAAAAATCGGAAACTACCTAGGATTTTCGATGTCACCAGGAAAAATTAGGAAAACGTTAGGAAATTCGGTCATGGACCAGGAAATTCAGAGTGCGTCAAGCGTTTTTCAATTACATGCAATTTAGCACATGCAAAAGTGAAACATTCGATTCAAGTCAACCAATACGTCGCTTCGTGAAAGTAAACGAATGCCACATTAATCGCCAAAACATGAGAAAATTTCATTTGAAATATCAGGAAAATCTATAATGAAATTTTAGTAGACATCCTCACTGAAAAAAAAACCGGGCGTAGAAGCCGTATTCACGGGCTGTATAGACATACCGTCCGCGTTTCAGGCTCAGAGGCCGAAAGTTCCGGGCGTAACACCCGGATGGAGCAATCGAAGCTACGGCTCCAACACCCGGAACTTTCGGCCCCTGAGCCAGGCCAGGAACCAACGGTATGTCTAATCTACATCGCCCGTAATTTATTTTTAGTGCCGAAGAAAGTACTCGAAAGCAACCTACGACCAGTGCCATCATCAGAACTTGGCAGCGGAGTATCGCAACACTAAAGAAACAATAAGGAGTAGGTGGGTGTGCTCCCTGGGGCCGGGGGGCCCGCGGGGAGGGAGCAGGGAGCCAGGCGAGGCGACTCTGCGCCCGGGGCTTGGAGCCCGGGGACAGGAAATTAGCTGTGAAGGTTAGGTGATCTAATTCGACCGAGTCAATTTTTATTGGGCCATTGTGAGCCGAGCCTAAACAACGATACAATTAGTTTCGTTTAAGCTCCGCAGCGCAAAAAGCACCTCGCGAGCCGTGTCGAAAAGTGCGTCGCACGCAGCCTTGCCGCTCCGAGCACTATTTCACGTATTCTTCAATGAAATTCCGTCGATTTACGTGCAAAGCGACAACACCGGTGCAGGGAACGGAACCATGGTTAGATGTGTGCTGCCGTGCTAAAGAAGAACGCCGTATAAACATTCGAGAGTTGCCGAATTCCCTTCCATAAAATGATTATTTTTGAGGAATGTTATGAATATTTTCGCTTGAAATTTTCAGGGGCTCTAGGTGAAATTGCGAACAAAATTATCTGAGAAATTGGAAGGAAAATATTTATAAGTTTCCCAGGAAATACGTGTTTTATCAAGGGAAATTTGGCAACGTCTGAAGGTTCATACGGCGTTTTTTCTTAGCAAGTCAGTGTAGCAGGAGCAGGGTTTTGTCGTTCGCGATGATCCGTATTGCCGTGTTGAGGACGATCGACGTAATTATTTTTGGATGTTGCTGAATTTCCCTCGATGAAATACCTATTTTTGACGAATTTCTTGAATGTTTTTCTATAGAATTTTCAGCTCCAACAGGTGAAATCATGTGTAAAATGTTGTGAAAAGTTAGACTTTTTTTGCCAGTTTTCGAGAAATTTGTCTTTTATCGAGAGAAATGGCAGCGTCGGAATTTTCATACTCCAGTTTTTCCAGTACTGAACAGTAAGCTATGGGATCTATGTGACAAACAAGGATGAAGGTAACTGCAATTCTGGAGAACTGAGAAAAGTCAGGGGAACCAAAAATGAGCATTTTATCAAAAGAAACAATTATTTTTTAAAGTGAAATCACTATCTCCATTATTATTTTTACCTAAAATTTTTTTAAGTAAAAGGAAAACGCAGAACAACAAACAAACCACAATTTTATGCGTCGCGCTGTTCTGCTTCTGCCGTCAGTCACTTAGCACCGTTCTGCAGCAAATAAGACCCTTTATACCTACATAGTTGAAAATAGAAGTCGTCGATTTTTGATTATCAAGGCTATTTTTGAGAGTCATTCGGTTGATTGATGGTAATTTGACAAAGAACGGGGCCTCCTCTAATAAAATTTCCTGCTCTGACGCTTCTGAGCCCATTTTTTTAAAACTGCACTCACGATTTTCCTCGCCATCACGGCAGTGCTTGGGCTCAAGTTCGGTCGAGCGTTCCTTTATTTAATCGGTTATGCAATTGGGGCTACAAGAAAGTCGAATTAGTTGTATCGCGCCTTATGCCTTCAAGAAGGTAGTAAGCTCTTAAGATAATGATGCAGAATGGAAAATAATGGCAACGATGGATCAGTCGAAACTACTCCAATTTAAAAGTTAAAATTTTGCGATTGAGTTAGTGATCGTGATATTACTGAGCACTTTCTATTTAGATGTATTTACATACAGTATGGCGTGTATTAATAATTGTTTTTTTTTTCTGTTCTGTTTCAGGTAAATTTGTGCAGGAGTCATGAACTCTATAGTTTTAGCCGTTTGTCATTCATTGTGAGTAATTAGTAAGCATGTTTTCTGAAAGTATAAGACTATCAATTTATCCCAAGAGAAAAATCAGCTTATCATACACGAGCTTTTCTGAAATGGTGATGTACAGTAATTTAGTTTTAGTCCAATTCCCGAAGAACGTCAAAGAGCTTTTCCCACTACTCGGTGAACCTCGATGTGTTTTGATTAGTTGAATATTTTCTGATTGCGCAGAACCCCTTCTTTTCCCAGGGCCGGATTAAGAGAGTGGCCACATGGGCCGTGGCCCATGGCGGAAAATCTATAGGGGGCGGCAAATTTTGAAATTTTTTTAAATGTAGGTATTAAAAAATTCGGATTCAGAAAAAAAATTACAAACGAGAAAAGGCGAAAAAATCTCTAATTTTCTGAGAGTATAGTAATTTCTACTTTTGTCGTCTTTCAGTGATACAAGAGACAGCACCTTTAAATAGTCGAGTTAAGAGAGAAACCAAACACGCAATTTGGCCTGGAACAGCGCGACTTTCCTAGAGAGAAATGTAGCGAGGACTTGAGATGAAAAGGAGAAGCCCTCGGCGCGGCGATCGGCATGTAACACATATTAGCGCCTACAAGACTGCACGAGTACTTCACGCATTGCATCAAACACAGTGCGGTTATTGCGGACAGCGTGAAACGGATAGCGCCTACAAAAATTCCCTACAATAATCCCCTTTTTCCCCAAGAATGTAAAATTAATGACCTCTTGTTTTAGACCGATTTAGCGCACGTTGCTTTTGGATTTTCTTTTCAAGAGCAAAAAGTTTTACTTCACTATTTCTAGTGTGGGCAATGAACGCTTATCTCTCACTCGTGAATTGATTCTTCAAATTCTCATTTTGCGTGAAATTTTGATGAGAAAGCTTCCCCTGCAGTCGGCTGATTTTCTCGTTTCTCAGACAAAAGAACGTCACCTTTTTTCAACGCTGTGAAATTTCAACCCACAGAATGTAGATTCGCTAAGAAGGTGTTGCGTACCTTATATTGGAAATTTTACTTCATCAAATTACACGATAGGAATCAGCAAAATTTTTATCACAAATTTCACACTTGCAGCCTTATTTTAGTAAACAATTGAATTGATCGAGCCAATTTTGCGACCTTGGAATGGAGTTACGCCCTATTTTATGGGAAAGAACGATATTTACCCTGTTAAGTGATTCATTCCCTCATCCGATGAGTAAATACTATTCGGTAGCTCATCCGTGACAATACTAAGCCGCTACACTGGAAAAAAAAGTCGCTTGCATCTAGAACCCAGACTCTTAAAAACATTGACAAGAAAAAATACTCTTGATTCAATCGGATTTCTGCTTAAATCAAGAACCAAACCTCTTAATCTAAGCGGATTTCCTTTTGATTCAAGCAAAAATCCGATTGAATCAAGAGTATTTTTTCTTGTCATTGTTTTCAAGAGTCAGGACTCCAGATCCAAGCGACTTTTTCTCCCAGTGAACTCGTAGTCGTAAGCCTGGATAAATCAGAAAGACAGGCTGCACCAATCTCGGCACAGGCGCGAATGGGCGGAGGAGGGGGGGATCTGGGTCTCAACGGGGGCTCCATTCAGAAGCCTCCGTCTCCCGGTTTTGTCAAGGTCGGTTAGCCTAAGGCCCAACTGGATGCGACCGCTCTCAGCCTGACCTACATCAAACGGAAACTTTGAAGGGCCAGGGGAGGCTTTCAATAATTTCAGGCTCTAGTTACCCGGCAGAATTTCCCCGCCTTCGTTTTGGATCAGAGTCGGAGCTTTTTACCCTCGGAAGGGCGCGTTTTCGTGCTCCCTCCCCTGCCCCCCATCTCCCTGTCCCTTGATGCTTAAGAAATCCTTCGATCAAAAGTTTTGAGTCCTTCCTTCCATCCTATTGACCGATGTTTTTAGGATGTGGATATTTCCTGAAGTTGGAAGATTTTGTTGTGGCACTCGCCCCACTGTGGTGTTCGCAGGCTCCCCGAACCCGGTTAAGTGAGAAAAGTCGAGGAATAAGTTGCTTTAGAATCTCATTGAATTCCATGAACCGGAAAATGTGTTGTTTTCTTTTTCTTTTTTTCGCCGACGCGACGGATTCACATACACTTAGAATCCGGGGAGAGGGGTGTCCGGTGGTTTCCCCCGAAAATTTTCGAAATTGTCCTCCTTTTTTTCGGGCCAAGGGAGGACGGCGGGCAACCCCTACGCCCCCCTCCCCCCGAATCTGCCTATGTTCTTCTCGTGCTCAATTTGTATTTCATTAGTTTTTACGAAGACGGAGACGAAAGTACTGTAACTAGCGCAACTGACCCATTGTGGCAGCCTTTTGGTAATTATTTAACGTGGGCTGATAATAATCCAAGATTTTACGAGTATTTAAATCTTGCAGTATCTTTCGACCAGTTTTGAATTTCCACGAAATCTTTCACGCAAAATCTCACGAATGAAATTTTGAGAGGTTGATCGGATACAGAGGTGAAGTTTTACCCAACGACGGGGACCCCCATCTAGCATCTAGTAGGTACCTTTTCAACTTGTTTTAAGCGTGCCAATGAGGTTCGCTTTTTTCCTAGTTTAAGAGTTGGTTTCTGAGGAGACCAGTGGCACCACCGCACCGTGCGTCTCGCGAAATCTGACATGCGTCCAGGTACTTAATTTGCAAATCCTCGTGACATGCAAGAGCTCCATTTCCAATTCTGCGAACGGGTCTTTCCCCGCTGCACTGCCGAGCTTTTCCTGGACTGAACGAGACGGGCAGTGCTGTAATGAGCCGCGCCGGTTCTTTGTTTCGTGCTGCTGGTGCTGGTGCTGGTGCTGGTGCGGGGTGTCGGGTGCGGGGTGCGGGTGTCGTTGGTGAAAAGATCAGTCGTTGACCCAACCGACCCACTTCCGCGGGTCCTGCCCGACCTTCGTGCTTGTTTGGACTCACCCGTTCCGTCCCGACGCCCTGCCAATCCGCACGCTACAGGGACTGGGGCACCCGCGCCCGAACCCTACCTCGGATCCGATCCCCGACATCCGACCCAATTGGGACTTTTTCTACGCTCCATCGAATTCGAATTCACGCCCAAGTGGGTCATGGGTAAAATGAACCGCGTTAAAAAGAAAGGAACCAAGCCACATCAGCTATTTCCAAATTTAATTGGGAAATTGTATTTGTTACATGTAAACGGTTGTACGGATCTTCGTGCAAATTTCGGTAAATTTTCTCCGTAGTACGAAGTAAATTCTTTGAAATTTTTAAAGGAATCCGCACCAACGTTCTCTCGTAAAAAATTGAATTCCCCAGTTAAATTTGGCAATAGCTGATGTGGCTTGGTTCCTTTCTGTTAAACGTGATCAAAATCGAGTGGCTCCTTTCGAAAGACGCAGACCTCGCGTTTGGATTCTGTCTTTCGGTCGCCTGTTCATAGGGGCTTTTTTTTAATCCTTGGAACGCATGGATCGCGATGATAGCGGTTCAAGCTGGTAACCAACCTCAACCTACCTCGTAAGAGTGATCCAAGCGTTCCACTGGAACACATGGAACAGTTGGATCGCGCCATTGGAACGCGATAAAAAAGTGATGCGTTCCGTTGTGGACCACAGTGGTTCGGATAAAAAAAAAAAAACCCTATAGGCGGATCTATGGTGGGAGGGAGGGGGGTGTTAAAAGGTCCACCGGTATAGAAGGGGTATTATTCATTTTCATGTTAGGCCAGTGGTAGGTAAGACAGCCATAAGTGCTATCTTCTACATGCTTTCGTGGTTGCGTTTTAGGAAAATACATTTTCAGGTGTTTAGATTGGCTTCCTAGAGGAATAATGCCACTTACTGCTGTCTTGTCCAATCCTACGTCATTTTTTGGGAAATTAGGGCTTTTTCATACGTCTCGTTTTGATACAAATAAGATGAATTTTGCTTTTTCAGCAATTTCAGGGATTTCATCTAGAGGAGTTTAGACGAATTTTGAAGGAAACTCGATTTCAAAAAGTTGATACTTAATGCTCGCTTCGCTATAACGGCAGCACTATGAGCATTGTATAAGGAACGGTTGGCTTTTATCTGTGTAGTATGGAAGCACACTGCCGTGCTAAGGAAGAACGCCGTACGAACCTTCAGGCGTTGCCAAATTTCCTTTGGTAAATCCCCAATTCTTGGGAAAATTTGTCAATATTTTCTTTTCCAATTTTTCATATAATCTTGTTGGCAATTTCACCTTAAGTTTCTGACAATTTCAAGGAAAAGTATTCATATAGCTTTCCTCAGAAGTAAACATTTTATCTCGGGAAATTTGGCAACTCTGGAATGTTGATACTGCGTTTTTCCTTAGGACGACAGTACAGGTACTGAAGTTGAGTGGGTTCAAACGTGATGCCCTTCTAGAATTTCCGTGGGCAGCCTTGACCTTGTTACCGCGAGAGAGGATCCCGCGCGTGCGGCGGAGGAGAGTGCCGCAACGGAGTCCCCGGGAAGCGAGGCAGGGACCCGGGTAATTGGGCCGAAAAGCGAGTGCGGAAAGAGGTTAACGAGGAGGGATCCCCGCGCGGTGGCGGCGGCGGCGACGCGGGAGGTTGCGGAATCGCGGAAGAGGATGTAGGTCAAATTTCGTCGGCTAATCCTCCCGACCGGACCGGGTCGGGACGGGGTCGGGAGTCAGCAGTGCGGCTGCGGCGCGGCGCTCCCCGCTTTTTCTAGAAATCCCGCTCCCGGCCACGGTGGAAGGAGTTTCGCGTTGGGGTAGCCACGCTGCGCCACCGTCAACACCCCCCCCCCGCCCCCCGCCGCTCCTCCCCCGACCCGCGACCCCCCCGCGTTTTCCACCGGGATCGATACTCCTGTTGGAATGTCGCAGCATCCCGACTCCCCCCACTCCCCCTTCGCTCTCAGGGAGGTTCCCGTGTTCCTGGAAAGGGAGTCAGGGACCCTGCAACGTTGTGATAAGCTAGTCTCAGTCAACGCCAGGAGAGACGAAAAGATTTAACTCATGGTGTCTGGAACGGGGAAAACCGGGATTCAACATGGAATAGAAATTTACAGGGAAAATCAGGGAATCTGTTCCAGAAACCGGGAATCTCCTCTTCTGCCGCTTAGGGATCATTTCGTTTTCAAATTTGGCGGTCTAATCTGACGACCGAGCGTTTTTATTGGCTTCTTGAATTACACATTCGAAGCTTCAAATTATTAAAAAAATGGAGAAGCATTCATTGACCAGATACTATAATCATAAGGAAAGCTATCGGAATTAAAAGTTTGAATGTGTGCCAAAGAAATGGCAGAAAGATGAATTTAAATCTATATCCATATATGGAACTCTAGAGAAGTATATTTTTTCCCCCAGAAAATTCCGGGGAAATGGGGAAAAAACTTCGGTCTCTCATCAGGGAATGAGCTCCTGATAATCAGGGAAAATCAGGAAAAAATCAGGGAATGAGCCTGGTCAAAAATTCTAGACAAACGAGGCAAATTTTAGAGACTCCACTCTGCTATCTTCCTTAAAATGGAAAGCTATACTTTCAGAAGTTGATGCTCAGATTCGCTCAACGAAAAGCCGAGCAACTGGGCTGGCAATCTAAACCTAATTCACAAAAATTCGGATTTCCGGATTTTTGCCGTGGTTATTTCAATCACAATGTTTATTTTTTACCGTTCAAAAAAATATCGAGGAACTCCAGCATGCGTAGCCTGGGATTTTTCTGGGAACGTCCAGGAAATGAAGGGAAAAGTCAGGGAATTTTGGCGTGTGTATAGTCAGGAATTCTTTTCGGAAAAAATACGGACTTTCGGTTCAAAAAGTCTGGAATTCTTTCAGTTAAGTCAAGGAAAAAAGAAGGTGTGTAATCGTGTGAAGTTTTATCAAAACTGTAAATCTGGTCAAACTCAAAGTTTCCACTAACTAGAGAATGAAAGTGGGAAAAGTGAAGTTTTTCGATTCAGGTAACCGAAGTTTTAGTTCACGGAAATCGATATTCGGTTCCCACGACCGTAAACATCGAAGAATGTTGGTGGTCAACGTGAAATTTTTTCTCAGTGTGGGAAGTGATGAATCGGCAGGGTGTCTACAAGTTCGGAAGTACTGAAAAAATGCGGAAATTCTGCAAGAAGGTCCGGAAACTTTTGTCATTTTTGTCGCAATTTAAGCGAGAAATTCAAATTTTTAAAATGTTTCGAATTTCGTCAATTGGAGGTACTGAAAAAGTACTGAAATTTTCTATTGAGGCGGTACCGAATTTCTTGGGAATGCACTGAAAAACTACCGTTGAAGTACTGATTTTTAGCCAGCCTGTTGTAGTAGACACCCTGATCGGGCACATTGAAAATTTACGGTTCACATTTAGTTCTCCGGCCCCCTGGGCCACATCCGCAAAACTCGGACAACTTTCACCAATTTGAAGACTGCAAGTGAACTTTGCGAGGGAACAGGAAGGAAACAATGCTGCTCTGAATGCGTAACAGCATTACTGATGGCGAAAGACTCGCGAATCGCGAATAGTCGCCGAGTCAATAATAAAATTCCGAGTGACAAAAAAACGAATCGCGTATCAGGTCACGGGTTCTTCCGTTGTCTCGCGCTCGGCGTTAAGCGTCAGAGGCTTCAAAGAGGCTCATCGATGCCTTCCCCGGCTCTCCTATTAGTGGCCAGCGGTGCAAGTCAGGGTAATCGATAAGTCTCTTTGATATTCAATATTTTTTCACCAATTTTCATACATTGAATGAAGATTTCAAAAATTGTCTTATGTGCACGTTCGATCAAATTATTTCAAGAAAAAGTCGCTGGAGTATTGAACAAATGTCGGAACCAAAAAAAAAAAAAAACAAAAACAAAAAACAAAAAAAAGGAGTTTTTTCGAATGCTAAGTCCAATCTAAAGGACAAGGGTTTTGCTGATTTTTTATTTAGAGAATTTCTGAATGTTTCGTATTTTCGTAAGCACGTGCTCCCAAATTTTACCATTTCATCTTTTTTCCCAGTACATTTGCCAGATTTTTATTTACCCTTGTAAAGCTCTGAAAAAGTCAGACCCAGTTGTGCTTCTGAAATCCAAAAATCAACAAAAAAATATATTTTTATACATATTTTCTTTCTTTAGAGCTTTGTTCTAATCGCTAACCAGCAAAGAACCTAGTAGAAATAATCGGCAAAAATCGTCGATACTTAAGTGCGTGATTCGACGACTATAGTCCCGCGAAATGAACCATCTCACGGAATCCGACTATACACGGCGAAGAAAATAACTAAATTCCGAATCTGGTCCCTAAAATTTTTCAGGTGCTATGCTGAAACTTCAATTTATCTATACCAAAGACTTCGGTTGTTTGGGTCGAAGTACAGTTTCTCAGATCAAAAACGTAGGTCATCTTAAGCAAAAACTGTTGGCCTGATGAACCAAACCTTAGTTTTTATCAACAGAAGGTGTTTCCCCTCTTTGTGTAACAAGCAGGATTAAAAATAACTGCAGCCTCGTCGTAACAATAAAGTCCATAACAATCTCAACGCGTCTATTTTCTAGTATAGGACCAAAAAAGGACAATATCCGAATGACCCGCTTTTTCTGAAACAAGAGGAGTTTAACCGACGCGACATTTATATGAGGTGAAATAAACAACTAATACGATCCTTCGATTTTAGTTCCTGATATTCCTTAAAAGAGTTGCTCGCTGTGATGTAACATGCAAATCCTCATTCCTCATAGTGTCGCGTCGTTTTTCTTAATGTTTTTTTTTTCCTTTCGGGCATGACGAGTTCGAAGCGCCGTCGTGCGCCGAACTTTCAACCCGCCGCTGTGCTGCTCACATAACTTCTCCGTAAGTTCAAAACACCGCCGAACGCGTGCGAGTCAAATGATCTGTTGCGCGCAACTTGAGCATCCTGAAAAGTCACGAAAGTTTCGGTTTTAATCGCTCTCAGTTTAGCGGTCCCTTTCGAACGCCCACACTGCGCACCACGTACAATCCTGTATTTGTGTTTTTGTCGTACCTAGGCACTCAACTTCGTGTAGAAAACATATCGACGGCGTAAGTCCGCAATCACATATTTCGTTTGCGTTGTCTAGGGTGTCTACAAGTCCGGAATTTCCGGAAAAAGTACTGATTTTTTAAGGGCGGTCCGGAAGTACTGAAAAAGTGCGGAATTTCCGCAAGAAGGTCTGGAATTTTTTCATTTTAGTCGCAAATTTGAGCGAGAAATTCAAAATATTGAAATTTTCCGAATTTCGTCAACTGGAGGTACTGAAAAAGTACTGAAGTTTTCGGTCGAGGAGGTACTGAATTTTTTGGGAATGTACTGAAAAAGTACTGTAAAAGTAGTGATTTTTGGCCATCCTGTTCGTGTAGACACCCTGGGTGTCTGAAAATCTTCGCCTCCATGTTATTTTTTTAAAGGAGAACAAATTGACGACATCATTCCTTGATGTTAGTACAGAATTTTCTTCGTACAGAGAAAAAAATCACGGCAGTTTTGAAGAATTGCCGTTGAGTAGTTTTTCGTTTAAAAAATAATGTCTGACAGGAAGTCTGCGACGTCGCAAACCGAGTTATGTGATTGCCGACTTACACCGTCGATATTCTTGACAGAACAGCCAGAGACGATACATTTTAGAGACCCCGCTCTTCTGGTTTGCCCCATAGTAGAAAAATTATTTTCTGAAGTCAACGCTCCAATTCGCCTAATGATCACTGATGACCGAGGAGTGGGCAGTAAGTTTAGCAATCTTAAACTAATCTGCAAAAACTCGGATAGTCGTACGCAGGTTGCGACTGATCGTGAGGAAATCAGAGCGCCTTCAGTTTTTTGAATATGCAACGCGGACATCCGTGGAGTACGAATAGTTGTGTCAAAGCGTTGTTATCATTGTCATATTATGCTGCTTGCGCCTGTAAGCGCAAGGGAAAACATTGCTCTTTCAATTTTTACTGCATATGAAATGAGATATCCGTTGCTCACTCCGAAAGTCATCAGTCATTATTAGGCGATTTTTTCTTTACTTTATTATTTTTTTTATTTTTTGCTTATCAATACTCATTAGGCGAAAAGTAGCTTTGACGTCCGAAATGAACTTTTGTTTCACCAGATTAAATTGCTTAGATCGTTAGGGCGGTATCTCTATCGTATATTGTCGCTGGGCTAAGTAAACTGCTAAGTGAAAACGTCGTATAAGCCTTGTATAACCGTACGTATAACCTTACCAAATTTCCTCTCACGGAATTTTAATTTACTGGGAAAGTTGTGAATATTTTTCTTCCGATTTTTCAGACAGTATTGCTCGCACTTGAATCTAAAATACCTGACAATATCGAGGGAAAATATGAACAACTCTTTTCCAAAATAAAGCGTTTTATCAGAGGAAATTTGGCAACCCTCGAATGTTCATACGGCGTTTTTCCTCAGCACCGCAGTTATAGGTATAGCTAGGGTGCAGTCCTTAATATCACCTCGAAACTTGAAGCATGGACGAATATTCTTTTAATTTTCCTGATCTATTCCCGGCTCCAAAACTTTTTTGCTTTTAAATTTTAATTTTACTCAGAACTTTCAAGCAGGATGCCAAAATTACCATTTTTCTGTTTACGTTGAAATTTGATTTCTCCCTCGCTTTGTCGTCTTTCGAACCGTATTAATGAGACGATACATTCGGAAAAATGTGATAAACGGATAGTGGAAAAGATAATCACATGGAGTGAATCATGAAATTTTTCCTCCCGTCCAGAACAAGAATTTTCGAAATGCAAGATCATAAAGCTATATGATGTCTCGTCAGTCAAAATATTAATAGCACTCGTTTTCAAGGTTGTCTTCTCTCTCTTGCATTCCTCTCTCATCTTTCCTCGCCTCAGAACTTTGATCCTATCTTCGCCTTTTTAATGTCGCTTCGCTTTTCGTCCCGCTGACTTTTCTCGTGAGCCTCCGATTGAGAGCCGCCGCACACTGGACCGGAGAAGTCGAACAAAATCTGGAAAATTTGAAAGTAGTTCCGAAAATATGGAACAAAAAAGCTTACTAGTGGTAGTATTGGTTTTTTCGTGAAATTTTCTTTCAAAAACACCCCTTGAAATTGAATTTGTGACGGTATTAACATCAAAATTTGAAATTTTAGCCCTTAAATTCGTGTCCGACCTCTTTTACGATCTCGCTTTATTGTGCGCCAATCTGCTCAGCGATGTACGTGTATTTCCAGGGCCAATTATTAAAATTGGACTGAGTTAAGCAGAAAGTAACCAACCCACATTTTGGAAAAAATTGAGTCAATAGTGGTTTTGAACTCTACTATCTATCGCCAAAAATTCAAAGTTTTTGTTGGAGCAAATTTTGCAGAAATTGAACTTGAAGTTTATCTTTTACATTGAGTTTTATGCAGGAGCCAAACTTTAAACCTCTTTTTCTCGGTTCAATCCCGACGTGGTTTGGTTCCTTTCTGTTTAACTCCGTACAATTGTGTCTCAAAAAATATGAAATCCAGACCCTCCAAAATTTACTTTTCCCTCCTTCTATTTTCGTACACATTTGCCCATCTTCTTCCGATCCTCAATTCTCGCTTATCCCAGTTCTTCATTTCAATTTTCTAGTTCCCTCAAAAAGTTGGAGGGGGGGGAGTGGGGTGCTACAGTGCCCCAATGACGGCACGCCACTTCCCCGAACTGTCACGTGGAAATTTAAGAGCGAAAAAAATGGGGCACTTGTTCTGAGCGACCGTCGCGGAGGATTTCTCCGGTATGGTGGCGCACACTGGACCGAGTCAATAGAAGAAGTTGGACAACATATCAACATAATCTGGAAAATTTGAAAGCATGTATTTCGAAAGTATGAAACAAAAAAGTTTAAAATTGGTTTCATTGGTTTTTTCGTGAAATTCCCTTCCAGAGACATGCCTTGAAAATGAATTTGTAACAAAATCAACATGAAAATTCGAAATTTGAGCCAAAAATTTCATGTGCGACCTCTTTTAATCGACTGGATCCACGGTGCGGCGGCGGGAAAACTTTCTAATCCTGGAATCTGACGCCGGACAATCCGGACATCCTTTCGTCCTTTGGTGTTTCACGGGTTTTGGGGCTCGCGGGGGGGGGGGGGGGGGGGGGCGGGGGCCGGACAATGCGCGGCCGAAGAGTGCTCATTTGGCGGAGCAGTCGCCACGGCCGGAGCCGGAGCCGGAGTCGGAGCAGGGGGCGCAGAGCGGAGCAAGCGGAGCCAACGCCAAGTGTTGTCGTCCTCTCGCTCATAAATCCTCCCTTTTTTTATGCAAATCCTCGGTCCCGGTCGTGTTGCTTCGTGTGCCCCCCCCCCCCTCCCTCCCGGCCGATCGTCGTGCGACCCGGTGCGCAGCTGTCAGTTCGGGCAACCGACCATCGCCAATCCGGGAGAGTAGAGCTTAATCCGGAGAACTTTCGGGATTCAGGGTGCCCAAAATCAGAGCAAACCGGGGACAAGTTCCCTGAAAAGTCTGAGAAAACCTGGGAAGGACAGGGAATTTCGCCCAATCCTGACCAGTCGGGGCATTTCACTGCGGAACCTTTAAATTTTTTCTTCCAGTCGGATCATAGCTTTTTTGTGAAATTCTCTTCTCGAAATCGTGCCAAAAATGTGTCGAAAAATTGGAGAATTTTGAAATCTTCGAGACTCAATACTCTAAAGGAAAAGTCAGGAAATAGGAATAAAATGACCCAGAAGTTAAGGAGAAATTTCGTCAATGGAAATGGTGAATCTAAATTTGTCGCGTCCCTAAGTCTTAGTTTGTCTTAATGCCAGATTGAAAACTTTTAAAATTATTATTCCTTAGTTCGCGGTGTTTCGTAAGTCAGACAATTATCTCAAAATTAGGCAGGCAAAGTCGAATTCTAAATTCTAATCCTGAATTCCGGTGGCCATTCTGAGAATATTTGAGGAGCTCGATAAAATTATCAGGCATCCGAGAAAAGTCCCAAAAAAATGAAGAATCGGGGTGGAAACAGTGAAAAACAGGGATTTCGGCACTCCATGGATGCACAGACAGATGGCAAAAATTGAAAGTTTTGGCCAAACTATAGATGTACGGATAGTGACGGAAATTGAAAGTTTTGGCCGAACAATAGATGCACCGGTAAATGGCGAAAATTGAAAGTTTTGGCCGAACACAATGCTGAATTCTATCGCTCTGCAAATGTCTAAATGTCTTAACTGTCTTAAATGTCAAGGAATATCCAGAAAATGTAAAAATACTACGAGCCCTTATCATTAGAAAAAGGACAAGCAGGAGCTTTAGGGGCACCTCCCAGTTTGGCTGCAGATTGCACGTTTATTAAAGGTTACCGTTGAGTTGAGGATAGGGGGCGTCAACGAAGTATCTGGCTCAACGCGGCGTCACACGTACTGACACCGTTCTCAGGTGGCAATTTCACACATGAGACAATGAGAACGATGTCACACATCGCGACTCTTATGAAAATGAACGTCGTGAGTGGGAGAAATCATGAAGGATCACTAGACGCATTCAAATGCGACTAAAATTGAACTTAATCTGAATATAACGCCCAATGAAACGTGATCACATTGTCGTATGTACTTGCTCTCCCTTTTTGAAAATTTACAATTTTTCATATCCTCCCGATTTTTTAATTTCAACCCCCTTTCTCCCCCTTCCTTTCTCTCTTTGAAAATTATCCGCGGATATCACACGATTTTGACACTCGTGCCAACTAGCTATCTCTACTATGCCCCATTCTCTGGCCCTCCCATCTGTTGTGCGCCACCACGCAAGAAGACCTTTGCGTTCAGAAGTTTCTGCAGACGTATTTGTCACAAAGATTCTGAAAAAGTTCCAAAGGAGCTGAAGTGGAGTTAATCTACCGGTTTCAAAAGAAAATGTCGCTCGGAATGCTTCGCGCAATTTCAGCGTTTACATTCCGTGTAATTTTTCAAGAATAGACCATTGCAGACTTACAGGAAAAAGTCAGGGAAATGACAGAAAAAACGTGGAAAAGTGAGCGAAAAGTCACGGTATAGGCCAGGAAACTTTTAAATTTCGGGAGAAAACCGCTTTAACAGTAAACCCTCGCGCTGGTCGGCCCTGGATTTTTTCTCTCTTCCCTCTTCCCGCCCCCCTTTCTAAGTTAGAGGAAAGTCAGGGATTTTATTGTTGATCTTATCGGGCACCATAGACTGTAGTGATACTCTCGTTTAGGGTACCATATGTATGAGGAGAGCACGGACATCGGTAATTTTGAGTTAAGGTTATAGAGCTCCTAGGGCCCAAAAGGGAAGCCAATCTACGAATTCAAATGGTCCAGAGTGATTTATTATATAATTATTACTATTGTTACGACTCGCCATCGGTAAAGCACGTATTTGACTTAGTTTTTGCTTAAATTGATTCATTTTTGCGGAAGAACGCTGATTCATGAATATTCTTGGCCATCTGGGTTTGATATTGGAAGCTGAAGATCGACAGTGACATTTTTCGTTTTCAAAGGTTGGCTATCCTTTTGGGCCCTAAGAGCCCCGTATTTCGACATGTCCTTACTCACCCATATATACTCCACTCTCGTCATCACACAAATGCGAGAACCGTGACAACGCGGCAAAGCTGGATACGATCTCTGATTGTGGAACGTTCTAGTTTCGAGATGTCGCCTCGCCTTTTCCAAATTGCGATTTGCGACTCGTCTGTCATCGGAGCACAGACTCGGTGCCCGCCGCCGCGCCGACTCTCCAAGCTCCAAATGGTCATCTGTTCTGGATCAGAACTCGCCGTTCGCTCGAGCAAAAAAACTTTTGTGGGCTGGAATGAGTTGTCCTTCGTCGAACGAACATGAGATATTTCAAGAGCTTTGAATTGCTCGCGCGCGCACTCATGGGTCGATTTTGAACGATTCTGTACACTGAAGAAAGGACCGTAAAATTTCCGCGAGTAAAAACTTTCGAAGGTCAGGGTGTTTCAAACTCACATCAGTCTTTCGTTTGTCGTGAACGTACTCCCGAATATCTCTTAATTTTTATGATTTAAGTTTTCACATCCCCTAGAGGAAGGGTTCCGGGGGGCTTCCATCGGAAAATTTGAAGAAAGAAAATAGGCCCTCCTAGATTGAATCTTAAGTAGTTATAGCATACAATTTGTGCATTATTCGAAAGTTGAAAATTGACGAATAAAACCTCTTTTAGCGTAATTTTATTTTAGTCTATGGACAATGTATGTATTTCTGCGGTGTTGAGCAACCTCTGGTTCGATAAACTTTGGTTATTACAGTTCCATCTGGAAACCATTACAGTAAATTTTTAAGAGCACTCTCTTTCTCTCGCCCTTTTCCCCCCTTTCCCCCTTTTTTTTTTTTCCCTTCTCTCCAGCCCCCCCCCCCCCTTCGGATCCGCCGCTGAATTGCTTTCTGGGGCTCCTGCGGAAATCGAGATACGCCCTTACGCCATATGTAGGAGCCACGAATTAGCGTCAAGTGCTTTCGGAATACCCGCGACTTTGTTAATTCGCGTTGAATCGAGCGTCAAGTAGTCTCGGATTATCCGCGATTTCGATTATCCGCGACCCCGAACATCCGCGAACTCCGAATATCCGCGACTCCGAATATCCGCGACTCGATTATCCCGACTCTTCGATATATCCGCGACTTCGATTATTCGCGGCACCCAACATCGCCGATCCGGATTATCGCAATAACCGAGACTTGACTGAGAACGTTGTTTGATCGAACGGTCGTTTAGGACGGTCGCAGGAGCCGAACACCAACGCCGCGCGGTACGTTTTTCATTCTACCGTGCTGTGTTTAAACACCCAACCGAGCTGGACGGTGTACAGCGATCACGCCCGGCATCTTAACGCGTTAAGTTGGTTAATTGTTATTTTTTTATAACTGATGAGCGCAACCGCGGGAGCCCGCGCTCGGCGTGGAGCTCTCTCTCGGCCCTCGCTTAAGAGGCCTTGATCGCCGCTTGATTGCCCGTTTCAATTACGCGTAGCCCTGTTGCCGACCCGGGCTCATTATCCGCCATTTCCCCGCAATTTCGCCGGGTTTTTTCCGGCCAACCCCCAACGCTGTCGCCCCATCGATTTTTCAGCTCATCGCGCAGAGTATCCAAAGCGCAATTCACCTAGCACGCGTGATTCCGTGTGGGGAACCGAGTGAGTGTGGACAGGGACACGGGACCCCGCGGAGGCCCTCCGAGTGGAAACAAATCTACCGTGCTAGGCAAAAACGCCGCAAATCCATCAAAATAAAAATAAAAAAAAAAAATTTATCTCTGCACCTCAAATTTCGGGTGAAGTTCTCGATAGTATTGAGAAAGAATTCTTTAAAAACCTTGTCTCAAAGTACACACGTTTTTCTGCTATGATACATTTTTCCAAAAAATTTAAAATGGCGTTTACAGCGTTTTTGCGTTGCACGGCAGAAATGGTGCCGACTCTGTGGGAAGGGGTTGTTGCTAACCTTTGAAAGTTATGATTTGCTCCACTTATTACCAACCCTGTCATTTTCACATTTCATTAAATTTATCGGCAAGCTTAGCTCAAAATTTCTCCTGAGGCGTCTCAATTTTCAAATTCGTCCAGGAAGGAACCCGAACCCCTCTCAATACAAAGCTCGGGAATCACGTGTAGTACCCCTTTGTAACGTGTTCCTCTGTGCACTGCCCCACAGAGATTCCTTCTTTCATCCCTGTCCGGGGCTGATTTTTGAAATTGCCAGACAGAGCTGCAGACAAAAAATACAAAAGGAAACCGGCGGAATCCCACCGGTGAAAATGAGTGGTTGTATAATGGACGAAGAAAGCGGGTAATGAACTCCACGCCACACTGTGGATCGAGTCAATTGGAGAGGTCGGACAAAATGTGGAAACTTTTAAAGCTTATAACTCCGTTTATATACAAAATGCTGAGGTTCTAAAAGTGGTTCCTTTGGTTTCCTCGTGAAATTTTCTTCTAGGAGACCCCTCAAAATTTAAAATGTGACGAATTCAGTTAACATCAAAAATTGCATTTTTAGTTAAAAAAATTCATCTCCGACCTTTTTGATTGACTCGATCCACTCTGCGGCAGCCCATGAGAGACCCTATAGTTAGTCCATGAAACTTCTCCATATCCTTAACAACTACCCGTTTCAACCCAAAGTCTTGCTCCTTTTCCCCTTGTCTGCTTTGTCTATAGCTTTGTCTATAATGTCAATAATCAGCCCGCTGAAGCCTTAAAAACTCTTGAAATTCTACGGAAAATATCAGTGAGCATGTGAGTGATGCGAACTCGATCCAGGTGTTTGGTCGGATTCGGCAGTCCCTTCGAAAGTGGATCGATGGAGTCGCGTAACTGAGTCAATGAAAATTTGACGCACTCGAGGGCCCCACAAGGTGAAGGGGCCCGGAGGCCCCCGGAGGCTGCGGTCGAGCAAAGTGCTCGAAAGCTCTGGACAAAGGGCTCGTCGGAGTCGGATTTTGAGCTGGACGGAACGGAGCCGACCTTGACACCCACAACCCACTTGGAGCGGCCACGCGCTAACGACTAACGAATAGCTAACCCAAGCTGATATTATACTTGCGCTTGCGCGTGATACGCAAACACAGACAGTCACGCTTCACTCGCCGTATCTCAAGCATTCTGGGGTTTTCTTGCTTTTGGTCAGTTTAAGGGTCTCGACTCGAGAATCCAGATCCAAGTGAATTTTTTTCTCCAGTAAAGGCATTCTTGAAGCTCCTTCGATTACAATACCCATAGACCCTATACAGAACCTCCCCGAGGGAAGAAGTGTTGGAGGTGCGACCCCACAACCCACAAATCCACAAACGCCCCCCCCCCCCCCCCCCGGTGGAATCCGAACCCACAAACGGACTACGCTAAGCAGAAAGAAACCAAGCCGTATCAGCTGTAGCCCAATTTATTTGAGCAATTTAATTTTTTACACGAAAACTGTTGCGCGGATTTTTATGCAAATTTCAGTGGGTTTTCTGCATAGTACGAAGCGAATCCCCAAAAATTTTCAAAGGAATCCGTACAAACGCTCTCTTGTAAAATATTAAATCGCTCGGTTGAATTTGGCAAAAGCTGATGTGGCTCGGTTCCTTTCTGTTTAATGCGGTCCAAATGTCATCAAAGCTCCCGCGAAGTTTCAATTGGTGGACGGGCGATTAGCGGCCACGAATCTGGGGGGAGGAACGGGCCCCGAATCTAACTGATTGAGCGGTTGGAAACGAGCGGGATAGTAATTAACGAGCTCGCATCAAAGTGGGCGCTCCTGCCCCCTCCTCGGCGGGGGGGGGGGGGGGGGGGCAAAACAAGGGGGCCACTCCACTCGCCCATCCTCAATCAGCACGCTCCACTCCCGCTCCTCCGAGCGAAAACAGTAATTAATGTCCGAGTTGCTGTTCCTACTGCTCCCCATAGAGAAAAAAAAGGAGGTGTTTGCATTTCGGGCATCTTGGAATTTTTTGATGACTTGATGACGTAGGTGGGTACAGTGTGAAGGGGACGTCCCTGTACCAGCTGTACCCACCTACGTCATCAAGTCATCAAAATACTCCAAGATGCCCGAAATGCAAACACCTCCTTTTTTTTCTCTATGACTGCTCCCGGGCCAGGAAGCGACTGTTCGCCGAGGTGAGATCACTGAGCATCAGTCGCCGTTTTGTAAGGTTTCTGCAAAAATGGTCGATTTCTAAGGTGGTATACCTTTACACGGAAAAATTAAGTTCGCCACATATTGTACACCAAAGTTGTTTTCAGGATGTGCATAATTTCCTCATTTCCAAATCCCCTGATTTTTGGTGCTTTTCCTTTAGACTCTAAAATTTCCAAAGTTGCTAACTTTTCCCTGATCTTCCGAACAAAACTTCACCTAATTTTTTTCCTTTCCCCCCCTTTTTCCCCTTTGACTGTTACTGAACCTTGGACGCCGCGCTACTACTACTGATTCAAATCATGGAAAAAAGGCACTTGGAAGTTGTTCGCGGTCTCTCGAATGGGATCGGCTGAAGAGTGAAGATGCGTCGCCAAGCCGATGCGCTTTTGGCAAAATTGACTTTTTTCACGAATTCCTCGACTTTCCCTCACTTGTCCTCGTTTGTGGAAATTCCATGACATTCCAAGTTTTTCAGATCGCCGCAAACCCTGTTTTTGCGAAGTCCCTTAATATGACTGCCGCTTAACCTTCCCAATTTCTTACGCGCTCCGATTTAACAATTCAGGGTTGCCACAGAATTTGGAAAATTAGATTCCCTGACATGTCCCTGACACATTTTGTTGAAATTCCCTTACAATTGAATAAATGCCAGATTGTTACAAAGCCACGGTTAGAAATAGTTTTTAGGCAAAATTTGCCGTTCGAAACGTCCAACCCACTCGAGAAAGCATATGAAGGTGACTTGACGATTTTTCCCTGACATTTTCGTCATTTTCCCTGACATTTCCAGGTTTTCCCTGACTGCGGCAACCCTGTAACATACGATAGCATTCTTAAAACTATCCTCATGCGTCTTTTTTCGAAAATCTCAACGAAGACAGACTCGGTGGACCCGTGAGCCCGGACGGGCAATTCCTCGCCACATACTTGTGCCCGCACGGTTGCAACGACCTGACGTGATGGGTTAACGAGACAGTTACAGATGTTGGCGGCGAGTCCGAAAATAAACGCGACGACTTTCGCTTTCCTTTCGACATGGGCGAGAATCCGCCGGCTATGTGCGAACACGATCAACATTTGTGCGAGCGGGATTCCTGCCAGTGAATTAATGAAATTTCGGATTCGCCGCCCGCTAATGACCCGACTCAACTGCACCGACGGAGGAGGGTGGAGGGGGGCGGAGGCGGAGGCGTGCGCAGAGTGCATCGGAAAACGTGAGGGATGCAACCTCGAAGCAACGAACGCACCAATCATCGCGGAACCGCCGCATGAGAAATGGCATCTTTGCATATCGCGAGCTCCCGTCGAGGACCTCTAGGCAGGGTTGCCGGAGTGAGAAACTTCGGGGTCCCTCTTCTCCAAACAGATACAAATTTTTATAGAGCAGCCCGAGACAATGGTAACAGAAGAAAGTCTAAGGGGAAAAACGGGAAACAAGGCTAAAACACACAATGGGCCTGTTGCATGCAAGAGATACAGCCGCGCGAATAGACTTCTTAGAGGTTAAATGACACGAAAATTACGATGGTCACATTAAAAAAGTCTGAAATACACTCCTTACTGCGCAATTTGCGTTGTTAGGAACGCGCTTTTTCAAATTTCCCGCGTCTGGGGGCAGTTTTCGAATCACCGGAAACGAGCAAACGGCGGGCGCGGTGATTTCCGGAAGATGCTGAGTCGTTGTTGTTGTTGTTATTTTTTCCTTCAGTTTGTTTACAAACCCAACGTGATCTCCTACAGTGGTCCATATACGCTTTATGCGGTAACCAAATCGATCAACTTTTAAATATCCAACGCAATCCTTCTACATTTCATTTCACGATGTCACGAGCTCCGATTTTTAGGTTATGTTGTCAGTTTTAGTTGACCGGAAATAGCCACGAGTTGCCGTTAATTGTTTCCGTTAGAAAACTGCCCCCAGACGCGGGAAATTTGAAAAAGCGCGTTCCTAACAACGCAAATTGCGCAGTAAGGAGTGTATTTCAGACTTTTTTAATGTGACCATCGTAATTTTCGTGTCATTTAACCTCTAAATAGTCTATTCGCACGGCTGTATCTCTTGCATGCAACAGGCCCATTAAAACAAATGGAGACGTTTCGACCTAAAACTGAGTCATTTTCAGTCGGAAATGTTACAATAAAAATTTAAAAAAAACGATGAAAACTCCCTTTTTCCCCCTCAGATCCCGGCCAGCCACCACCATGTAGGGCTCAGGTTTTTCATCGTTTTTTAAAATTTTTATTGTGACATTTTCAGACTGAAAATGACTCAGTTTTGGGTCGAAACGTCTTCCTTTTCCGTTTCACGTACGTGGCACATGCCCTCGTCAGAGGTATTTATTTTAGCCTCTTCGGGTGAAAAGATTTCCGTTTCGATCGTAAGGCCAGGGGCCGAATTTGTTCGGTCCCTTCACCGTACTTAAATATACTTACGATGAGTCCCGACCGCACTTAAGTCCGACTTAGCGCTTCTGATTGGTCGATGCGGTGCAGTTTGGACTCATCGATGAATGTTGCATCTCCGTGTGAAAGAGCCGACAAAATTCGGCCCCAGGCCCAGGCGGTTTCGAACAATTCGTTGAATATTCAGGCTGGATTTACGCCGACCAGTTCATGGAGCTACACTGGAAATCGGATAAAACGACCTCCTCGGGACCAGCGTTACTCGGATTTTTTAGCCAATCCTGACGCGAAAATGCATTGAATTATTGGGATTTCAGCCGCAAGATCGACCAGAGATCACGTTGTTGTCATGACCGATTTGTCGTTGTAAGCAAAGCCGTAATATCTAATTTCCTCTGTAGTTTTTACCGAATTAAATCTAATTTGTTGAGAAAGTTTCGCAGATTTTCGACGAACGATATTCTAGAGTACCTATATTGAGAGAGTATGGCCACTGGGCCCCATGGAGAGGCTTAGGACCCAAAAATGGCGGTGCTTTGTTTTGGTTTTTGTGGATGGGAGGGGGGTCATTGCCAACTTTTGACGGTTATCACCAACCGCACTTGCTGCCAACCTTACAACATCCAAGATAATTTTTCTCAAAAATTGCACACGATTAGCCTTAAAAAATATGTAAAAATGTCGCAAACGCCTTCATTTTCGTGATACTCTACGATTTGCACGGTGCTATTTTGAGTCAGTTTGCATTACAACTAATGTACGGAGTTCTGCCATTTTCTGGGTCCTAAGGGCCCCATTCAGCCTAAGATGGCTGAGCCAATCAGAGGTGGTAACCCCAGTGGCCATACTCTCTCAATATAGATACTCTACGATATTCGACCGTTTAGACGATGTTCTTAGGAGCGTCCACAAATGCCTTCAGGTGTTTAGGGGGGGGGGGGCGTAGGACTGCCCGCAAATCCTCCTTTTAAAATCTCGTCAGATTGTATCATCGATTGTTTAATTTGTATTTTTATTCAAATGTTTGATCTGGTTTGTGCAGGGCTCACTGGATGAGAGTCGGAGTGGCGGGAGTTTGCGAATGACGTCAGTGACAGGGAGTTTCGAGGGTCGATCGCGGTTCCCCAAGCTGGAGGACTGCGCCCACTTCCACTACGAACACGTCGAGCTGGGACCAATCCAGGTAAGCCGCCTCGAGCAGCCCAAACGTCTCATCTGACTTTCTTTTAAAGAAGGAATATGCACGTAATCGATAGTGAAATCAAAAAAACATGCACACGTGTAGCAAAGTTTCGAGTATCCGTGGTTTTTTTCCAGTTGTATTTGTATTTATTATTATTGTTTCTTTATTTCTTTATTTTTTGAAAATTTTTCGCACAAAAATTTATGTTCATCTAAGAATATATTTTATGGAGGAATAAGTAAAGAGCAAACACTTAGGAACGTCGCATATGTTTTACCAGCCTCATCATTGATTCGTATTCAATCGGAGTTCTTTGCAGTAAGTCCCTTTTATTCTCCAGTAAGTCTATTTCAATGAGCTTTTTTTGAAAAATGTTCCTCTTAAATAGAGCTTTCTATCGGCGTATAGTTATTTGGGTTTACTTGGCTCTGGGCGGCAACTACGCGGTTCTAGCAGTTTTTGGTAAACACAAAAATTTGGTTTGGATTTCATTTTACTACAGACTTTGAAACGACGGAATCTGAGCAAAAACCAGCCAGTCGAAATGGAAGTTCAGCCTTTCACCTTTCTAACGAGCACAAGATCAAAATTCGAAAATGCGTTTGGGCATTTTTGCCTGTTTTTTCACACACCTCTTTAACTGAGCAGTTTCATTTTTTACAAGAGCACGTTTGTGCGGATTTTTGTTTAAATTTTTGAGCAATTTGCTTCGGTATATGCAGAAAATTTACCGTTATTTACACAAAAAATCTGCACAACCGTTTTCATGTAAAAAATTAAATTGCCCAATTAACTTGAACAAAAGCTGATGTGGCTTGGTTACCTCTGCCTGTAACGCGGTCCAACTGTAGGAAGGTACAATTTGGACGCCAGAGACAGTGGCATGAATTTCTTATGGGTCTGTTAGGTAATCCTCAAAGTGAGCAGTCTTTGCGAAATGACTATTCTCTTTGAAGAAAAGTGGAGGGACCATAATTCAACTACCCGTGATTGATTTTCACAGATATCCTTGTATGACGAAGAGGATCTGAAGCCACTGTCGAGCCTGGAGGGGAACAACGAGAACTGCGAAAATAAGTACCTGACGGTCAAAGTGATCTCCGGCGACCAGAGCTGGCTTCTGCGGCGCACCTATGACAACTTTCGGATGCTCGACAAACAGCTGCACAGATGTATCTACGATCGAAAGTTCAGCGCCCTTCCCGAACTGCCTTACCCCATCGACAATCTCCAAGACAAAACAGATCCTGAGGTAAGCGCCAGTGCAGAAGGCACCCATCATCTCCTCAGGGCAGTGTCGAAGTGTGGATGATCGATTATCGATATTTCCCCATTTGAAGCTATGGTAAAAAATCGATTATCAAGGTGTTGGTTGCGAACACCCTGTTTATCAACCCTTTTCCATAGGTTTAAATGGCAGATCAATCGATGTATTGCAAAGCACGCCACGCCACTGCCTCAAGGCCAATGATGAAAGAATGTTAACTGTAACAAATCAGAAAAAGAGGGGGAAGTTCTGATGAAAATCAAATTTCGATCCAGAAGATGGCTCTCTACTTTGGTTGAGAATTTTCAGTCCGTTAAGTAATTAAATATGAGAGACAATGCAAGAGTGTTCAACTGTTCATACGAGTTTTTCCTTTCACGCTGTAGTATTGATTACAGAGCACAGGAAGAAGATGATATTGGTAATAACGCCTTGATGCAACTATTCGTGCTCTATGGACATCCGTGTTGCATACTAAAAATTGAAGGCGCTCCGGTCATTCTGGCCCATGGAGCAGTGCGCGTAGTGACACGCTGTCACGACTCACGATCAGTGTGGCGGCACTTCGGTGGGATATAATATCCTGATTTGTGAAATTGATGCAAAAGTATCGTTTCCTGTTCTCTTGCCATAGTTTTTATCGGAGAATTTCATCCCGCCACGTATTCAAACGGCGCCGCACGTCCTACGCTGCTGCGTGCACTGCTTCATGGACATCGGTGACCGGAGTGCCTTCCATTTTTCCATATGCAACACGCACATCCAAAGAGTACGAATAGTTGTATCAAGGAGTTATTATCAACAACTATTGAATTCGTTACTTATGTAGACCGAGATACTGGCACTGGAAAGTTTGTCCCGTCCTATCCTACCTGAGTGTCGTCTAGAAAATACCATTTTAAAATGGGCCCATTAAATATTATAATATTTTCAAGTTCTCCTCTTGTAAATCAACTTGAATCTATCTTTTTTTATAGGGTGTCTACAAGTCCGGAAATAGCACTGATTTTTCAAGGGCGGTCCGGAAGTATTGAAAAAGTGCGGAAATTCCGCTGGAGGTCCGGAATTTTTGGCATTTTTTGTCATTTTTGTCGCAATTTGAGCGAGAAATTCAAATTTTTTAAATTTTGCGAATTTGGCAATTGGAGGTACTGAAAAAGCACTGAGTTTTTCCGCTAAGGTGGTACTGAATTTCTTGGGAATGTACTGAAAAAGTACTGTAAAAGTACTAATTTTTAGCCAGCCTGTTTTAGTAGAAACCCTGTTTTTATTAAAAACTTCAAACTATCATGATTACAATTCTGTTTGCTACTTTTCCTAGCCATAATTTTGTTTTAAAATACTCCTCTGAGCTATGGCACCAATATCTTAATTTAGTCCTCGGTTTTTCGTTGTCATCTTGTGAGCGGTGACTTATTACGATTCTGTTCCTTCCACCCAGTCTAGCTTACATTCATTCTTGAGGCTCTGTATTTTCGTTTTTTCGGAATACTCTCATGTAATTATTCTTGTTGCAGGCATATATAAGGCGACTGCTTGTCCGATATCTGGAGAGGCTATCCCACATTGCTGGAAGTCTGATCAACTGCGGACCCGTATTAAGCTGGCTGGAACTTGACAATCGAGGGCGGAGACTTCTCGTAACGGGTGCTGATAACTGCCTTATTAATACGCCTGCTGTGGCAGGTGCTTATGCTATCAAGCAATATAATGCAGTTGCTGCAGATGAGATTTCTTTTGATGTAAGTTTTCCTTTGACGACAACAATTATTCAAAGAATCCACTCTAAGAAATTATTCCAAGATTTCATGACTCCACTCAGTGTCATCTCAAAATCTCGTTCCTTAAAGAAAGAGTATAGATGGGAGATGATTGATGAATACGTTAAAAAACAGTTTATAAAGTTGTCTATTTTCGACCATTTAAACCGGCCAGAGTTAAAGTAAATATTACCGTTAAATTATGATTATAGGAAGATTTTTCCATGATATGTTATACATCACAGAATAATTTGCCAACATAGGGTATCTACCAGGCCTATTTATACCCTGGAGGCATTCTCTGGCGAATATCAATCTTATAGGGTGGCTGTCCATTAGATCAAAAGAGATTATGATCTTCAAAATCTTTAAAGGGATGGCAGCAGGGCATTGATGAAGAGATGTTGCAGTGTTAGTTGCCCAATAACCTCTGGGAGTATCGACATATGTGGCGTTTGGATGTTGCAGAATGTCAGATTGCATTGTAGGAGCGTTTTTATAAATATATAACATGAAAATTAACTTTTTTGGCAGGTTGGTGACATGATCTCTGTGATTGATATGCCTCCACCAGAAGAAAGCTCTTGGTGGCGAGGGAAGAAAGGTTTTCTAGTCGGGTTTTTCCCTTTCCATTGTGTTGCGGTGATTACGGATAAAGTTCCTCGAACTCTTCATCTTCATCAAGTACTATCTGCCACGGAACCTTCTAAACCTGTGTTACGGTATACACATTACATCTTTACCTTTCTTACTTTTTACCTTTTTTACTTTTTTCATTACAAATCTAAAAATTGGAAATGTTTTCCCAATAAACTTTGCCAGTAAGACTCCAGTGATGGAGGGAGGAATTTGCACAGAGCATCAGCTACATGATTAAATAGAGCTTTTCATACCACGCCAGCTGGAATGATAATACGAACATTCTCCTTTATCTCCAATTATTGTTGCAGAATTTCCACTAAAAAATGCGTGTAATAATGCTGATGTATTTTATTTTTTGAACCAGGCTTCTGTCGAAATTGGCACATGAAGAGGAAAATTTGTGATAGTTTTTATCTTTCTCAGGAATTCCCAAAGAACCTTATTAAAAACAAGAACAAAATAAAGCTAGCGCTGAATTCCTATGAAATCCATGTGATTTCTTTAGTGTATGATTGAAGCACTAAGAGGCATAACTTTCCTGTATCTTTAGACCAACACTTTTTCATTTCACCGCCTAAAGTCTTCAGTGTCTCGTGGCAAAAAGGTATGGAGCAATCCAATTAATTAAAGTATAACTGAAAGCTCTTCTGCCCATTTGCTTAAATTTTCTTCCTGCACCCTTTTTACAGGAAACATGGAAAGCTCATTGCGTTTTTCCGAGCATTCATACTCGCTCGACCATCCAGGCGGAGACTGAAGCAGACTGGAATTTTGAGAGAAAGGGTATTTGGCTGTGACCTTGGAGAGCATTTACTAAACTCTGGCCATGACAGTAAGTGTTTCCGTTTCCATAACTACTCAATGGGGTAGTTGCATGCAGCTGGGATTTTAAATTTGATGACTGTTTCTGGCAGAACTTTTCGCGAAAAAGCCGTTTTTCGCATTTGCAAGTTCCAAAATTGAGTCGAAAGCTTCGTAAAAGCTTGATAAAAAGTCGCAAAATCGCAGTAAGAAATAAACGATTTCCATTGGCTGTGACGTCAGTTGGTATACAAGGCCCGCCCACCGCCATCATCCCTATCTCGACCGTGTGTTTACCGAGCCGAAGTATGATCTGTTGTGCCATTTAAAGCGTCTAAATTATCTTTTTTCCTCAGAAAATACTGTCGGAAATCATGCCAAAAGGTGTTCAGAACCGTATCTTGATCATAAACTCAAACACAGCGCTAGTTGAGATCAGAAAAGTGATAAGAACAAGTCTATGTTATGGTGTTGTTGCGATTTTTGGTCACCGGCGCCACCAGCGCCTAGAGAGCCCAACTCAGGCTATGATTGGCTACAACGCACTAACACTGCCGAAGCAGTCCGGGCGCACCCGAATCCGACGGACCGCACGGCTCTCGGCAGCGGCAGAAGATACCCGAAAAGCTCTATTTCAACTCCCTTTTTCACTAAGAAATCATGATGGAGAGCTTTCAAAATTGTTTTGAAATTATTAATCAAATCCTAAAATTTTCATGGACGCAAAGAAATCAAATCTAGACAAAAAAAATCGATTTTTCGCGAATTTTTGAAAAGACCGTATTTACACGTATTTGACATAGGGCGAACCTAGGTGTATACCATGTGACGTCACGAAGTCCCAGTTTCGAAGCGCGGGAAAAGACCCGTTTCAAATGGCTTTTGACTTTGAGGAGCTTTTTCTCAAAGTTCTGGTGACCGGAAATTTTTTTAAAAAATACCTCAATACTCAGTAGACTTCAAACTTTTAGAGATTGAATTAAAAAAATTTCATGCAACTACCCCATTGGTATTACTAGTTAATCAAATTATACTGGCAGTCTACTTCTTGAGGTTGAAAACCTAATTGACAGTTTAACAGAAAGAATTTCAGTAATCTCAATGAAAATAAAATCTCTGCATCAATTTGTATCGTTTCTCAATTCAAAACATCTCTTTTTATTCAGTCATTTTAAAAAATGTAACTTCTCAATTATGTTCTTTGCAATATTACATCCCCCCCCCCTTCGCACTCTTTGATCAATATTCTGTGTGTAGTTATCTGTAAACATCTTATTTCCAAGACTCACCTTTTGTTATTATTCCTTTTGTTTCCTCTGTAGTTCCAATGGTACTCAAATGTTGTTCAGAATTTATTGAAAAGCATGGAATAGTTGATGGAATCTACAGATTGTCGGGCGTCACTTCAAACATACAAAAATTAAGGTAAGTTATTGTTTTTATGACCTGCTTTGGAGCATGCTCAATAGATGAACAGTGTCTTGCTGGAGGAAAAGTCAGATGTTCCTTTCATTCTATTAGAAAGTCGGGAAAAAATTTCCGTAATATCAGCATCCAATATCCTGGAAGGAACAATGCATTTCAAGAAATTAAAGTTTAAAAAGTGCATGTAATCGTTTTAAATGAAATGAAGTAGTTACAGTGGAAAAAAGACAAATTTGGACATCCTTATCCTTTTGTTGAAAACGTTAAGGAAAACGCAACTTATTGATAATTTACTAATTTTCAGTAATATTTTGCAGTTTCCCTCCAATTTCCAATTATTTTACATATAACCAGGTCAGACAATTTTAAAAGTTTCCCCTCAAAATCTGGTGAAAATGTGAAGTGGAGGAAATGCAGCCTTGTATGAAATGACTGTGATTACAAGTGAATGTTCTTTTTTTGACGTCCTGTCAGTTCCTTTCTCTCTGATAATATATATATTTTTTTTAAGTTTGCTTTACCCATCAAAATCCTCATTCCTGCTTTCTTTTCAGTCATACAAGTATGAATATTTGATTTTAATATCTCAATTTTTGGTTTTTAGATCAACATTCGATGAAGATCGTGTTCCCAAGCTTTATGACGATGAAGCGATTCTGCAAGATATCCACAGTGTGGCGTCGTTGCTGAAGATGTACTTCAGAGAGCTTCCAAATCCCCTTTGCACATATCAACTTTACCACAGTTTCGTTACGGCTGTGCAACAAGAAGAAGACAATATTAGATTAGCAAAAATGAGGGAGACAGTTCAGAAACTGCCCCCACCTCATTACAGGTGAGATTTTTTTAGCCGTTAAACTAATTGAATCGGCTCATGGGAAAACCGCTAATGTCCATTTTCTCTTATTTTGAGTAAACTGCAAAAAACTGTAGAAGCCTTTTAAATGCGGGATTAGAAAATGTTTGGAAGTTAATTATTACAAGAATGGATTGTAGAAAAGGATCCCTAACAGTTTCCAGCTCCTCCTCTGTCTGGGACGAAGTAATAAAAAAAAGGACTCTGGACATTAGCTGTTTTCGCATGATACGTAAAAATCTCCGAGTTTTGGAGCCGTTTGATATTTTCAAAATTCATTCTAAAGATATTAAAGCGGTAGATTATCATTCACATAAAGTTGAAAAAATAAAATTCTGGACAATTGCGGTACTTTAAATAAGTTTCATCACGAAACTACCAGCAATAAACTGGACATTAGCGGTTTTCGCATGATTTGTGCGTGGACGGTTCTAAAACATCGAAAACGCATATTTTTCAGTATGCCTTTCGGGCGAAATAAAGTTATCTTGACGTATTTTGAGGCGCTAAATCCGAATATGACCTCCGTTTTTTCCATCACCCTCCAATTTTCCGGAAAAGCCGATTTTACTCGGAAAAATGATCATATCTGGGCATTTTTAGTGTTTTTCTGACCGTTATCCCCTGCAGAATGTAGGTAACATTTTTCGTAGCTACGAGATTCAATTTTGCCGATGTCAAATTAACTGATGAGTCCAGAAATGACCTTAGTTTTTCCCGTTCACCTCTCAGTTCTCCGGGAAAGCAATTTTTTCCTCGGGAAAATAAGCAAATTCCACGTATATTTGTCGTGCATGCAATTTATTTTTATAAATTTTCCTAGACCCGTGGTAGTATGTGACTTATGTATTTTGAGCTTCTAAATCCGAATATGACGTTGGTTTCTTTCTATCACACTTAGATTTCCGGTAAAGCCGATTTTTCCGAGCCTAAAATTGCGTATCGTAAAAGCTTTGCCGGATCGAAGTGTAAAATTCATTTTAAAAATGTCTCTGATGTGTGATACATCGATTCCTTTGTATTTTGATCTGTTGAATTCAAATATGATCTCAGATTTTTCCGATCACCTATTATTTTTCTGGAAAAGTCTGTTTTCCTAAGAAAACGCTCTTTTCAGATATTTTTGCGATGCTTTTTCTGCTCTAAGGAATATGGGGGTATAATATAATAATAAATAATGGGTCGGAAAAATCTGAGATCATATTTGAATTGAACAGTTCAAAGCACATAGGAATCGATGTATCACACATCAGAGGCATTTTTAAAATGAATTTTACACTTCGATCCGGCAAAGCTTTTACGATTCGCAATTTTAGGCTTGGAAAAATCGGCTTTACCGGAAATCTAAAGTGAGATAAAAAGAAACCAACGTCATATTCGGATTTAGAAGCTCAAAATACATAAGTCACATACTACCACGGGTCTAGGAAAATTTATAAAAATAAATTGCATGCACGACAAATATACGTGGAATTTGCTTATTTTCCCGAGGAAAAAATTGCTTTCCCGGAGAACTGAGAGGTGAACGGGAAAAACTAAGGTCATTTCTGGACTCATCAGTTAATTTGACATCGGCAAAATTGAATCTCGTAGCTACGAAAAATGTTACCTACATTCTGCAGGGGATAACGGTCAGAAAAACACTAAAAATGCCCAGAAATGGTCATTTTTCCGAGTAAAATTGGCTTTTCCGGAAAATTGGAGGGTGATGGAAAAAACGGAGGTCATATTCGGATTTAACGCCTCAAAATGCATGAAGATCACCAAATGTCATCCAGAAGACATTTCTTTATTTTGGTATGTTGTACAGTATTATGAGGCATATAACGAAAGATGGACATTAGCGGTTTTCGCATGATTCGGACCCTGGCCCCCCTGAAAAGGGCTTCAAACCTAAAGAACAAACATTTTCACCACATTAATGAGTGGGTCTGACCTCCGAGAGTATTTTAACCCAATAATCTCAAAATTGAAAAAAATGGACATTAGCGGTTTTTGCACGAGCCGATTCAATTTTCGCATGCTGTTTAATGTAGGTTTTTAAAAAAATGTCAGTGATTTTGTCATTTAATATCCTCTAATACACAAAGCCTCATAGTGGAGGAATGAAAATTGGAGAACCTGCTATTTTTAAACTCGGTTCGTTGATATTTTTAGGTAAATTTTGGTTGAAGTATCAATCTTTATAGCTTAATTGTTGTGTCGAAATAACTTGTTCTTTTCTATTTCAGAACCCTAGAATATTTAATGCGACACTTGGCGCGTGTTGCGGAGCGTGGTGAGTCAACAGGAATGACAGCTCGCAACGTTGCAATTGTGTGGGCACCGAACTTACTCCGGTGCAAAGAACTTGAGGTCGGTGGAGTTGCAGCTTTACAGGTTGTTGGTGTCCAAGCAGTTGTCACTGAATTTCTCATTCGTTGGCAGCACCTTATCTTTACCTCTAACATTCATCATCTTCCGCCTCCTCATGGTAAGCTGTCGTTTATTATTTTTGTATTGTCTGAGGAATTGAATAATTTTTGAGGTTCCAAAGATCATTTAGCTGGCGAGGAAGACTTTTTTGTAGAAGTTGTAACAAGAGATTCAGTAAGACTAGAACCTAATCAGGAGAAGGGTGATCCTCTTTGAAACTGAAGAAATAACGGAATGTCAAAAAAATGTTTGCTGAAATCCTAGTTTTGTTTTGTGAAAACGAATTATTGTCATGTAGATGTACATTTTAGCCACCCATATGCAACAAGTCTCTCTTGAAAATCGTAAGCAAAAGCGAACTCATCCACATGCCAAAACTTGAGCTCTCATTAGTTAAATCAAAAGACAAATTCCAATTTCTAATGGTTTCAGGTGAAATGTAGGGTTTCTGAAAATGATTTTGTAATCTTCGACAGGTGAATGAGAGTTTTTGAACACAATGAATCCAGTTTTTGCTAGACATTAATTCATGTCTATATTTGTTTTTTAGAGATTGAATCTTGGTGGATTATTGCTAAATCATTAATTATTTCTTTTGGCTTTCCCAGCAGGCACTCCGAAGAAGAGCAGACCCAAATCGCTGGCTGTTTCTACGCCAACTAGGCTATTATCCTTAGAAGAAGCGCAGAGCAGGGTTTTGCTAGGCAAACCTGATCAAGACTATATAGAAGTTGGTATGTATTCTTCTCTTTATCTCATCTTTAATTTTACCATCATACTGCTGTTTTTATATTACTCCCATTCCAGAAGGGAATGTGCTAAAAAACTTTCAATCAAGTTCTCGCCAAATTTTTGAGCGTGGCTGTAAACTTCCTCCCTATTTTAGGGCTGCTACAATACAGGAAAATCGTAATTCATAAGATATCTCATGAAAAACAACCATTTTTGTCTTTTTAAATGAGAAGCAGACTTGTGCGGGGTGTGACCTGGAGGGGTTGTTTAGTGGGTCAGGACACTGCGGCGTGTACCAACCCCTTATAACCGAATAGTAACAGTCTAAGCGGCCGGGTCGGTTAGGGGTTGCCTTGGCGGCCCTTCACCAGCTAATGGCTGCTGCCGCACTGGTATTTGATGGGACGCCTTTCATGGGGTACTGCTTTGGCGCCCCCCTATTGAGTTGCACTTAAAGCGAATTTTTCCCCTCAGAAAAAAAAATAAATATGAGAAGCAAAGGAAAAGTAGACCCACAATGTGCTGTTGTAGGGCCATGATACATAAGGATGTCCTATTGGTTTCCCATAAGCCATTGAGACAGTTTGTCTAAAAAGTAGTAAAGATACAAAGACCCTTACCGTTAGTTGACAGAGTTCTCAAAGCTGGTGAAAACGAGCCATTGTCTTTTAAATTAGTTTCACAGGCCAAGTAACCTATTAGACGGAGACATACAAGGCAGGCAACAATGCTTCGACTTAGAGTTCATGCAGTTCCTGATAAAGCCACTTGTTTCTAACAAGAACAGCCTTACCGGCTTGTATCAGCACTTCAAAAGAAGCAATACTGATAGCTTACCAAGAAGAATAAGTTTAACACCCCCAATTATAAGATATTTTTTTTTCTAAAAGCATCTGTTCCACATCTCTCTTTGTTACTGTTAGAAGCTGGCACAAAGAAGTCTACAGTAATTTTATTCAAACTCCACTACTTTCAGTAAAAATAATAAGTAAAGTTTGCAGCCTCATATATGTAAAACCTAATTTTTACAACAGATTTGACATCAAATTGGATGGAAAGAACTAGCTACCTCTCTGTCTGAACGACTCAAGAGTCTAACCGTGTATGTTGGTAACATCATGCTCAACTTTTGACTCATGAACTCTACTAATTATACTCTCATTTTCGTCTTGTTCGATAGGAGGAGGACCCTCTTGTTTACCAAAAGAATACCACACTGTGATAGAATTGCCATCGCGCAAACGTGGTGGTTCCAAAAGATCTCCGCTGGGCTGGAAGTCGCTATTTTCCCGAGGCTCTAGCTCTGTTTCCAGCTCCTCTCGCAAGAGTAGGTCACCAGCAACGTGTAAGGCTGCAGACAAACGTAAAACATCCATTCCTAGTGATATTAAGTTTGGACATGTAAGTACAAATCTTTTGCTTGGATATTCTTCATTACAATATATTTCATTACGAAATGTGGGATTTTATAAAACTGTTGGACCCTGCTTATTCTATTACAATCTGGTTGTCATTCAAAAGGCACAGCAGAGGCTGATCCAGAAATTTAGCAACAACGGATTTCCTCCATTCAAACCTATGCTAAATAACCAATTCTTGTCAGAGCACCTGGCCCCTCTAAGAATCGACACATTTTCATATGTTTAAATGGAGAAAAACGACGTTGCCAATTTGCTAGATCAGCCAGATATATCGTTTCCGCTAGATTGCACATACAAATCATAATTTGAAATAGTACCTCTCTTTGATCTGTGTTAAAATACTCGTTAATATTTCGTTTAGGATTTTAATTCTGAAATTCTTACCGTATAATTTGTTTTCTAGGTAAGGCTTTGGAGAGAGAACATGTGGCTTTTTTTTCTAGTAGGCCTTGTCTAGTGACCTTTTGCTTAGTTGGTACCCTCTCAGATTTCCTGAAGGTGAAATCGATTCAAAGAATGGCATAAACGCCGTAGTAATGCTCATGGAATTCCTCCAACAAGCACACCATTCGTTTGCCAAGAAACTTTGTATTGTTCCTCCCCATTAACTCAAGCAATTTACAAGAAGAGAAGTAATTTTTTTACATAGATGATAGTTTTGAAAGTAGAGGGGAATTTTTACTTTTCTGTAATACAATGACATATCGCAATTTCTGAAAAAGGAACCATCCAGGTGCAAAAAGAATGTTTTCATTTTTTCTTTATTTTGTGAAAAAGAGAGAGAGTTGCATTCTTTGTTTACTAGTATAAGACCATCTTGTGGGACTCTATTTTATTTAAGGAAATTCATGTGTCCATTTTTTATCAAGAGATTCTCCTAATATTTTCCTCCATTCGGTTTTTTTTACACTTTCCAACAATTTCCTCACCATATGTTTTGTTTTTTCCTCACAGACGACGACTGAAACTGAGTCGCAGCTACTAGAAGTGAAGACGAATCTGAGGCCAGTGAGGAGTGCTGAGTCGTTAACATCAGGAAGTGCTCACAACTCGGCTCGTAATTCTAGTTGCCTAGAGACACCTCCTCCGCGACTCCCGATCACATCTCCTCCCTCCGTGCCTGGCCATAATCGGTCTTCCTCTCATGACTCGTACTTCGACCACCTTGCTGAATCTACATCAGAAAAGATTTCCTCCGCTAACGAGCATGATGATGAAGGTTTGTGCTTGAAGAATTTTCAGTTCTTAATATATTAAATTCAACAAACTCGGTTAATTTCTTACTCTTTATCCTTTCTGATCTATGAGAAATATCCCACAGGATAGCCATGTACTTTCTTGCATGGCTGAAAATCAACTGCGTCTCATTCTTTCTAACAGGCAATATTGCCATGTGCTCCTAGTGGTCAAATTTTTTAGTTCGCAGGTTTTTTCCAACGCCCCTATTTGAATTAGACAAAATTTACATAGAGATATACCTGGTAGAGTTTAGAGAATTTTTGCTTGGAAAATTTCCCTTTGCACTTTTTTCTCAGATACTTTCAGGGCACTTTCAAAAATACAATGCAATCAACATGGCTTTCTAGTAGAGATGCTTAAGTGTCTTACGTTCTAGTCCATTTTTATCGGTCAATCATTTCTCTGTTGAAGAATGGTGTGGGGTATTTTGCTCTTAACTCTAGGTTACTTAATATATAGTTGTTTAGATAGGAACCAAAAATGTGGTCTCTTCAAGAATGCAAAACTTAGGAGTAAAGAATTTCAAGCGGTTTCACCTTGCCTAGAATGAATTTGTTGACAAATATTTATTTTTTCAATTTTTAAACCACGGGTGTATGTTGAGGATTTTCTGTTTCCTGATTGTTTGTTCTGCTTTTTGCTTTGTTGAGATAATAAAAAAAAATCCTTTTTGTTTTAGGTCTTTCGTTATCACTGGATTTGAGTGAGATTCAAGTCAATTTTGATCTTGAAGAATCTGAAATGAAAATCTTTACCGAAGATGAGACCAATCAATTTTTCAGCAGTCCAAGCAATAGTGAGCAAATGCAGGTAGGAAACCCTACTAAGCAGAATTCATGTGGTTTTCTTTCCAATATTCACCTGTCATTTTAACACTGGAATTCTTCGCTGAAACTTGATTCACCATGTTGACTGTCAACAAGCTTGTATGCATTTTTATCCTCCTCCCTAGGAAATAATGGCGCACTTTGCTCAGAGAATTGGAAAAACTCTAGACCGAGGGTTAAAGAATACTCAGCCCAAAATTTTCAGGTGTAACACCCTGTTGTGTTTACCCCTTCAATATGGGGACACGCATTGCCCTGAAGTTTGACGACATGCCACATAATTTGCACAGAAATGAAGCAAAGCTTAAAATAGTCAATTGGGAAAACTTTTTTTTTCATGCATATGAGCTTCATAAGGCAGTCAATGTGTAAATAATTTTAATTTAACATAATTTTTTATTTGTGCCTTTCAGTAGCTTCCCTCTTTTTCTAGAAATACATGTTTCTGAATCATAAAAATTTGGATTATAAACTTGAAGTTTATGTATCTGTATATTTGGTGTGTTTGTTTTTGTCTATCAGTGTTTTTTGCAAACCTCTCCCCCTTTAATGTCCTGATTCTTACTTTTAACATTTTCTAAGTGTGTCTTGAGTTCAAAGGTTCAGTTATCTTTTTGCCTTCTTTACCAGTAGCGCCATAGAGTAGTCTAGTTAGTTCTCAAAAATATATTTCCACCATGTTTTCCTCTCTAGATGCCGTGTACTATGATCAGAAATGTCAGTTTGCAGCGAAATGCACTGCTGAATTTCCTCCGCATAAATTTCCTTCGACAACTGCGTTAAGACTGCGACACTTCAGAAGTCACGTAACTCAATTTATTCTAGAGAAATGCAGCACAAGAGAGCATGTGACATCAAATTGAAAGTTGAACGAGGGATCAGGTGGAGAATGGGGATTTTAGCGAAACATTGTGTATAAATCTTGAAACGGAAAAGAAAATATCGTTCAACTTGGCAGTGTAAAATATGCATGGTCTTGATCGGAGCAAGCAGTCAAAATTTTAATCAGATGAAGGGAACCTTTAAGACTTCTGAAACGAAATATTATACCATCGTAAGCTTTTAAAACCTAAGTGACTCAGGTTATTCATCACAAGAGCTTCAGATTGGATGGTCGCATACCCCCCTCAGACAGGGATTGAATGTGTTGCTGTAATGAACTCGAGAGGTTTTGTGGAAAATGCACGTTTTTTTAAAGATGTTATGAAGGTTTGCTTTGACCTCAAAGACGATTTATCCTCAATTTTAACCTCTTTTTGACAGAGAAACTTTGTCCTATGCATGTTTAATGATACAGGTGCATGTCAACATGGCAACAATACTCGTCCTGAAAAGGTCTCTAATATTTAAGATCAACATTGCAAGAAATCTTGATTTAATCACAAATATTTATATATAATATGTCTAGTAGTTCAATTACTACGCAAGGTGTTGTAACCAACTTTTTAACCCCAATCCTTTCCTTGTCAGGTATCAGTAAGGCAACCAGTCACTTCCCCTTTTTGTATTAAGTAAAACTGGCTTGACTTCCCAATTTTTTTCTTGAATAACTTCACTAGTAGATATTCACCTGCCTCCTGCATTGTATGTTGCCAGTGCCTGATAACATGCTGGCACCTGATGTTATCCTTAAAGTGATAATAGAAGGTTTACAGAGAAGAGTTTTGGAAATGAACTGACACTTTAAATATAGTTGCATTCAACTTATTCCTTGCTAACAATTCCAATGGATCAGTAGACAAGGTACGAATGTAAGCATTCTGATAAATGTTTCTCAGTCAGAATTTCACAGAGGACACGATTCGTGCAATGAAATGAACTTCTAACTAAGATATGAACGGTTTTTTTTACATGGGTTGCGGGAAATTTGGATTGCCTGGTCACAAGAAGAACAATATATTCTCGGTTGGTCTAAACGGGCTCTATAACGGTTTTTGGAGGCTTCTTAATCGAGCATTGTTCCTTTCCCACCCTGTTCTATTCAAAGTGTAAACAACTTGTTACAGCTGAGCTAAAACGTCAAGATTGAGGTTGCCATATTTTATACTGCAGATACTGTCACAGTGATGTTTAGTGTGCGATTTAACTCAAGTAGATTATTGTTTTTTCCATGAGTAGGAAGTTTGAATTCATGCACCTAAATACGTTATTATCGTGGTTAGGAAATAATATCAGTAATTTTTGCCGTGCGAATCGTGTTTTACGTGAAATTTTGGTTAAGAAACAAGTATCAGGATGCTTGTATTTGTACCTTGTCCACTGGTTCATTTGAAGAAGTAATTCAACAAAATTTGATTTAATATCTTGACTTTTGTGTACTTTTGTCCCATCTGCATCTCAATATTATAATTGGATCAATTTGAGGGAAACTAAAAGAAATTCTGAATATTAGGTATCATATTGAATATCCTTCTATTAGGTTGTTAACACTTAATTCTCTGTCTCATAACTTACTCATTTATTTCTTTCAGACCCTGAAAAGACAGCCAATGCTTGCTTTGACTGAAGACTCTCTAAGTTCAGACCCATCACCTAAAAAGCACAAAACTGACGCAGACAACAAAGGTGACATAGTAACTAACAATCTGTCTAAACGATGTCGGCTGGAGGAACGTCTCTCCTCTGGAGAGCTTCAGTATATTGATAGTCAGTCACCCGAGCAAATTTTAACGCAAGTAGATGTTCACAGTCGTGATGAATCCCAAAGCCCGTCAGAAAATACATTCTCTGAAAATGGATCTTTGAGCATGTCTACTCCACGGCTCAACTACACTCCTCTCACAGAGGATAGCTTCAGTGATGGGAACCTTCTCACACCAGAATACTCATTGCTCAAGTATTCTGCATCCACATTCCATTCACCATCTAGTCTTGACGCATCACCTGCGGATTCACCTTTTGGAAAATCACGGCACAGTTACCAAGATACACCCAACTCCCGAACAGAACTCCTGCCCAACAGGCGGAGTTTTCCAGGTTTTTTGACTAGTCCTTTGACTGACGTATCTCAGTACGAAGTTTTAAAAAATGAATCAGAAACATGTGTAGATGATAGTAAAAAGTCATCTCCATTAGAGACAAGTTTTTCCGGGTACAGCCGGTTAGAATGCTCGCCCAGCCAACAGTATGAAATTTTTGAGAATGAAAAAGAATCCAATGCAGATAAGAAAAAATCTAGTAATTCGGAATTAGTTTCTTCGCCAACTGAGTCTTTGCAGAGCAACAGACTAAACTTCCCTACGTTTTTAACTAGTCAGTTAGAAGTTAAGAAAGATGATCATTACGGCGATTTGGAACCTGACAAGGAAGCTTTAATAGCAGACGACAAAAGTGGGAGCAATGAGTCGGGCGGTCACACGCCATCCTCCACCAATGATCTTGTTGTCTATGAGAACGTTCCACGCCATGACAATTCTCCTGTCGTTTATGAAAATATGTCTGTTAGTAGAGATGTTAAGTATGAACCAATTGACGATGACTCATGTTATGAAGATGTCTTCTTTGAAAATCCAACCAGTAAAAAGCGGCATGTCTGTGACCTTAACAACAGCCATGAAAATATGAGGTTAATTCAAGATGATGATGGAAGTATGAACAGCATGTCCTCTAGTTTGAATCAGGACCTCCAGAAGCAAGTGGAAACCAACATCTGTGACGATTCCAAAGTGAGTTCAACAATCTCAATCTATATATCCCTAAGTTTTCAAAAATATTCAAAATTAGTTAAAAACTAAGGAAATTGCAGCACAGAGAAATTTAAATGCTTTGATCTAATGAAGTATTTATTTACTCAAAGAAGTTTCTTGACGATTGGGGTGTAAAACACTAAGAGTATTCGAACTATGTGTTTCTAACAAAAATAAAGGTTTTTTAAATTGTTGACGGTACCTTTGTCGGGGGAAAACCGTTTACCTGTTATCAATTAATATTTTTGTTTGGGAGAGACTTTTTTACCAATATTTGTCGTAGTTTCATTTTGAAAATGACCTTTCAAATTAAACCTGTAAATTTTATGTAATGTTAATGTTCCTCTCTCAATTTTATCTCACTATCAATGTTTGGTTGGGTTTCAGGAGGAAACAATGTATGAAAATGTCCCAGATTCAAAAGAGCTCTATCAGCAAGTCAAATTTTTTAAGCGTTCAGTAACAGAAATTAACCAAATGTTAGATCATGATAGTCAGGTTGTCCAGATGACTGAAACTCCGCCAAAGTCAGAAGACAAACTGGTGGATATGGATACCTCTGAAGATGTGCCTAAGCTTACTCCACTGAACAAAGCAGAAAATGAATCCTTCTCACACACACAACCACCGAAAGGTGAGCTTTTATTTATTTTTTGTTCTTTAATATTTTTACTTATCATTTTATTATAATGGCTGATAACAAAATTATTTCCATGATGTGACACAATACCTAGTACAACACTGGCACAATCAGCTCCTGTAATCTCATATTCCCTTTGTTTAATGATATGGCAATTCAGGAATGCAGAAAGTTAGTAACCCTCCTATTTTAACAACCCCTTTCCCGTAGGAAGTTTCAAAGTGATGACCCATGAATGACTCAATGTGTAAGAATTGTAATGAATTTTCGAAAAAAAAACTTTGTCACTTATTACTCCCGTAGTTTTGCAAAGAAAATACGCAATTTTGCTGGCCTACCAATTTTAAAATCTGTTTTTAGGACCCTTTGATTTTTGCATGCAACGGATTGTGACTCGCCGAGTAAGGGGTTTAGATATTTTTGCATCCCTGTGGCAATTTTTGAGTGCTGTCTCCTATTTCTGGGAACCTCATTAATTCCCAAGAACAGTTAAGATGCAGGCAACAATAAGCGGAATCTCTGGAGGCAAATGATAAAGTACAACACCCAAATATTGGAAAGGGAAACCAAGGCCACCATATAAGTTTTGGTGCCTTTTGAGGTCCCAAAAACCCCATTTTCAGGTGGAAGAATTAGAAAAGAAAGAAATTAAAAGAGGAACAAAAGCTATGAACCTTAATGTCATAGTTCAAGGCAAACAAAATTGCCTAACTTTTTGAACAGCGTATACCGTACTTGTCGTTATCCATTCTTTTGTACATTGCAGCTATCAACAGAAATTGATTTCAAATAATATAGGATCTCTATCAAGCTATTTTATTTCTTACTGTCAAATAAAAATATTCTCTTAAGATGCTAAATATTTTACTTCTCCATTATTTTTTTGTAGCCCCTGTACCTCCCAGTGAAGTCATGTTAGAGAACTCGCCAGTAGGAAACACACGTGCGTCTCCAAAGAAAGAAGGACAAGATAGCTCCATCAGGAACCCAGAAAATGATACTGGAAACGACATCTCTTTGACTGGAAGTAACTCCTTATTAATCAATCTTAACGATCAAGATGTTCAAGAGCCAAGAACAGAGGAACGTCCAGAGTCTAGAAATAGTGAATCAGGTAAGAAGAAAGATTTTTACTCTCTAATTCTTGCTTGTACCTAAAATAAAATTAAATAAAAAGTCTTGATAGTTGCATTTCACAATTTCTACTAATTTTTTATCGCATTAAATTAAATGGAGCAACATCTGTACATCAAATTTTATTTGAATAATTTAGGAGCCCCGAGTCTCGACAGATAATTGAGCAAAGTTTCAAGCTTTTAGCTTCTTCTCCAAAAATCAAATATGACAGGACATTAGTAATACTAATAATAAGAAAAAAGTGTTCTTTTAATACCTTATTAATGTGTATTAATTGGACAATATTAGGACATTATAATATTATTCTTCTGATTTTTTTTCTTTCATACACATTATTTCATTTTTCAAAAGATTTGAATCTGTAACTTATAAATTAAAAATATTGAATGGCCTGTGTTTGTACGATACAATGGTGCAACAGCAGGAGCGCATGTCTCAGTTTATAACATTGCATTTATTTTTTAAATGGATAAATACTTAAAAGTCTCTCTGATTTTTTTTCTCTGTATAAAGAATAATTAATGAACATTTCAAGCAGCAGTGCTGATATACTCGTCTTTCATAAAATCTAATGGGAGCAGGTTTTTAAACACCGCAATTAAGATACAAGTTCCTGTAGCTTCACCGCAAAATAGTTGCAACAGTTTGTCTCAAATGAAATTTCAAACTAACATGAAAATATTTTAATTATCAAATGAAACTGCCAGTGGCAATGAAAGGCATCGTATCATTGAGGGTGTGTGTGTTTGTGTGTCAAACTGTGTGTTTAATGTCAGTGGTAAACGATAAGTGTTATGACACTTTTTGACAGTGATAAATTTGATTTCTGTTGAAAGCAATTGCTCTGTGTTAAAGGAAACTTCATGAAGTTTAATACCATAAAAATATCTGACTTTTCATACAGCATTAAAATTTTCCTGTTTTGAAAATCTTCCAGTCCTAGTGAACTCTGAGCGATCTCAATCCAGATTTTCTAATTTTTACTAAAGGTCACCTTAGCTGCACGGAAAAAAAAAAATTGCTGATTCAACAATTCAATTGCTAAAAACAGTGAGTGCAATGTTTCAGCGCAGATTTTACAACAAAAAAATGCTTCTTTAACCACCCCCGTGGTTAAATTAGTTTACAATGTGGTTAAAGTAGCATTTTTTTGTTGTAAAATCTTCGTTGAAACACTGCATTCACTGTTTTTAGCAATTGAATTGTTGAATCAGCATTTTTTTTTTCCGTGTGATAAGTTTTACTTACAGCATTTAGTTATTTTATTTTCCTAATCGTATTTCTAATTACTTATCACTACTGCTTTTACCATCATAATGGAATGGGTATAATTTTTCTCTATCTAGCAATGTAGTTAAGTAGCTCTCTAACTTGTCTTATTTCCTTTGTTTCAGATGGTACGAAAAGCGTTCACCAGCTCCTGTCATGTTTTGAAGTTCCTTCAATAGAGACTTCCCCCAAAAAATATAGCTCTAAAGACTCATATATCAGAACTAGCAATACAGATCTGTCCAAGCCTGTTATTGCAAAACTGGGTGATGCTGGTAAAGTGATGAGTGTCGAGAAAATTCCTGAAAATGAAACAGACTTAGACCGTCGGAAAAGAATCGAAAAGTACAAGGAGGAAAGGCGGACTTTTTTGAGGCAAAAGTATAGCGTGGAAAATCTAAAGAGCTCAGAAGAAAGTGATGTTGTTCGTAGATACAAATTAAAATCCGAAGGGAAAGAAAGTGGTCCCATTGAGAAGGTGTCGCAAAAATCAGAGGATGATACCCTGCAAAACAAATCAGAATCTCAAAAAATCAGTGCCGACTCAACAACAGTTTCCGACGTAAGTGTATTACTTCAATTATTCTTTATATAATACTGCCAATCCCTGCAAAGTTTTACGCTGTGTAAGATAAATTTTCAGCCAAGTCAAATTTGTGCTTGGTTATAAAGAATTTTCGTCAGTCTAATGTTAATAAACTCAGGCTACTTGAAATTGCGACTAAAAAAGCATCTGCTCAACTCGATAAAATTTCTTCCACCTGCAATTTTTTTCTTTACATATTTTCAACTCTTGTGGCATGTTTATTACAAGTGTCAAGGAAAGCAGTTACGAATATCACCCTATGGATACTTACACCTTACAAGATGAATCGATCTCAGACAATCTGAAGTAAATCATATATTCAGTGGTGCTTGATACCAAGCAGAAGTATGTGCGCATGTGTGCAGACTAACAAGGGGAGGCTACCGATTTTCCCCCTCAGATCGGGTTCAAATTTGGCAGAGATGTGGAATAGGTTAATATAAGAAACCGTATTTTTTTTTAGGTGCCAATGCCCAGCCGTTTTTGAGTTATGAATTTTTGAAGTTGCCATTTTTTCGTGTCAGCGACGCGCTCAAGTTGAGCCTACTGTGCGCGCACCTTTTAATGCGATCCGCGTGTCCTGACGTTCATGTGAGACAGTTGCCCAAGCGGTAGCGCACTCGCCTACGGTGCTGCAGGTTCGGGGTTTGATACTTCTTCCGTGAATCACATTTTTGCAATTGATCATTTTATTTTTTAATCGCTTCATCACAACAAATTGTAAGTCACCTTGTAGACGTTGTGATGCTAATTATATTTTTTTCCTTTTTTGTCAAACACTCATTGAAAAAAATAAAAAATACATAAAATATAATTAGAATCATAATGTCCACAAGGTGACTTACAATTTGTTGTGATGAAGCAATTAAAAAACAAAATGATCAATTGCAAAAATGTAATTCACAGAAGAAGTATCGAACCCCGAACCTGCAGCACCGTAGGCGAGTGCACTACTGCTTGGGCAACTGTCTCACATGAACGTCAGGACACTCGGATCGCATTAAAAGGTGCGCGCACAGTAGGCTCAACTTGAGCGCGTCGCTAAAACGCAAAAACGGCAACTTTAAAAATTCATAACTCAAAAATGATTGGGCATTGGCACCTAAAAAAAGTACGGTTTCTTATATTATCCTATTCTACCTCTCTGCCAAATTTGAACCCGATCTGAGGGGGACAATCGGTAGCCTCCCCTTGTAAGACATGGGATAGACTTATATTTGCATGCCTACTAAATAACACTTTGAGAACATCCAATGATAGTTTAACTAATTTAACTATTCTTGCAAACTTAGAGCTCATGTTTGTCGGAACTGCAAGTTTTTCTATTTTCTGTCACTTCTTAAGTGTTGTGCCAAGTGTGTTTTGCGATATCTTGAATTTTTAAGCCAAATCTTCCTTAGCTTCAATGAGGGTGGTTTCTCTTGATGAATTTTAAAATTTCTCCCTTCTTTTTGATGAGTAAAGTGCCGAGTTTGCTCATGAGCATGATGATTAGCGCAGTCTGTTGTAATGAGATATTAGAACAGCAGAAAATAGACATTAACACACTGAATTGTTGTCCTCTGGGCAGGAAGATGTAAGAATCATATTTTATATGAACACATGGTATAGCACATAATTTTGGCACGGTTCAGGCTCTCAAAATTTTTGTCAGAAAATTTCTGTGTTTAGCCCAAGTTTTTGACTTTATTAAAAGATTTCTGAGTGAAGACTTACCATTTCTAAAATGCTTACATTTCTCAAATTAACTACTACATGGAAGCTCAAAAAACCCTAAAGAACTTCACTCCTATTTTACCACCAAAATGCAACTAGTAAAAATATTTTTCGTTTTTCTTTCCAGAATCATAGCCGTAGGTCAGTATTAGATAAATGTCTGAACTTGGAGCTCAAAAAGGCGCCTCCGAATTTAAATTTATCCGAAACCAATTTCAAGAAACCTATCTTTGCCCGATCTGTTTCGGATAATGGAGTCCTATCATCAGGCAAAACATTAATCAGTATCTGTTACTCTCCAACGAGGAAAACAATTACCCCTGAGACTGACACGAAGTCTGCAGCCGTACAAGATGAAGTCTCAGCTTCAAAAGAAAATGCAACCTGCATCACAATCAAACACAAAAGTAGTGAAGATGGAGAAAAGCCGTCTCAAAAATTGAAATTGAAGTCAAGCGTAGACTATTCTTCAAGGGAGAGGAGTGGTGCTGACTTTCGGTCTAGTCCTGAAAAGAAAGAGAAAGAAAAAATCAGCCCAGAGAGCAAGGGCATAGTGTCGCAGCGTGTGAACCAACTCATTGGACCCGCAGATGGTGTCGTTCCAGCACCACGAAAAACATCTCTCTCACACCAAAGACAAATTCCAGTGGCGTAAGTACAATCGAATAAGGAAGCATTATAAGGATTACAGTCCTTTGACGAAAACATTATTTATATTTGGACTGCATTTTGCAATTTGGAACTATAAATTCTAGCCCGGTATAAAAACAACGTATGTGCCATTAGTTTCCCTATGCACATACGTGTTTTTTTCAGATGAGCCGTAATTTATAGGTCCAAATTGCAAAATGCAGTCCATTTGTTATCATTTTTATGACAAAAGTATCATTCGTCAGCACTCTTTTGGAGGGGATAAGTAGGAGAAATCAGCTAATGAGTAAAATTGCTCTTTGGTTTCGTGACATTAATTTTAACACAAATCGGAATGCATTATGCAAGAAAGATCCAACTTCTTTGACTTATTTGAGAAACAAGAAATTGTCATCAATTTTCCTACACAGATTGGTGCTTTTATCAACAAGGTGAACTTAATTCCTTTGTCGTATTTATGAAAGTTTGAAGTAGATGGTCATCAATAAAGATAATAACATGGGTAAAGAACAATTGGACGTATTTCTATCAAACGGACCTAAGCGCCGTAGGGTGAGGGAGGTAGAGGGGGGCTTGGATTGGCGGCGGAATCAGGCGTCCGGCTTATTCCGTCCTATACTCGCAATGCTTTTCCATGGCGCCTAGGTCTGTTTGACAGAACGCGCAATCCGGCATTCTAAATTCTTCACAAGGAACTCAAATTGGCGCTTAGTTCCTTTTGATAGAAACACGTCCAATTAAAGTTAATATAATTAAAAGGAGCTGTCCTTTAATTATTATGTAATGCTCCAGGTGGGAGGGGTGTTTGTGAGAGGGATATAATGTAGAACATTGACTTTTCTAAAAATGTGAAATTAATTTGGTAAAAGTATAAAAAATAAATTCTGTCTTTGTACAGTAAGAAGGAGGTTCAGTTAAGCGTTGTGCAATTTTTTAAGGGGAGGGGATGCAGACCTGTGTTTAAAAGGGGTCTAAATTCCCAGATTTCACCATGAAGTAATTTATGAGTGGGCTGTTTATCTAAACATGTTGGATGTTTAACTCGATTTTTTACTCAAGTTTTTTGCATTATTTTTATTTTCTTGAAGAGATCTTCAGAAATAAAATGAGATGCTTCTTTGTTCCAGGGTGAATCGCCAGCGAGCTCACAGCGCAAGCGATCGCATCACTCCGTACTGCATCAAAGAAATGGCTGCATTGTTTGAAAAACCAGAAGAACTGACCAAAAAGTCATAGAGGAACTTTTATCAAAAATTATTTTTATATCTGTTATTTAGTCAAGACACTAGCCTTTGGGATAGTTTGTTATTTTTTTTATTTTTGCTCTGTATGTCTGAATCCTAGCTAAACTCATATGAGCATATTAGTTTGATTTATTTTTTTGCTTCAGAAAAAAGGGTATTGAGTTTTAAGAATGTTTCAACTGGTTTATGAGCTCATCAAAATTTTCAGTCCTCAAGTCTATCGGTATGAATGCTTTAGACTGCATCTGTTCAGTTTGATAACCAGTGCTTACAAAGAAATGGATGAATCCTTCAGGTTTTCAATTTCTGCTTTTAAAAATCTGTACCTCCAAGCCCTGTGCATGTTATAGCAAATAAATAAAGATCAGTAGGATATTTTTTTTTTTTTTTTTTTTTTTTTTTTTTTTTTTTTTTTTTTTTTTTTTACAGTATGGCCAAAAGTATGGTCCTCTACTTAAAAATATGAATCACTACTTGTTGCTTGTCAGGAGGTCAGTAATTTTCTCCCGCCCTTCAATTTTCAATCATCAAATTTTCTCAACAGAAAAATCAAATTCGTTAAAACGCCACTCTCTGCTTGTTACTTTTTTACTCTCCTGTGAATTATATTACCCTCACTGAAACAGAAGATTAGGTTCAGATCAGAAGGGCAGGGCATCTGTCTTGTACACAATGACATCACAAATCATTATTAACCAAAGAGATGAAAAAGGCCCAGTGAACTTTTTTTTTTTTTTTTAATAGACGTAAACTTTGTTGAATCTGATTATATTTTAGATCTAGAGATTACGCCCTTAGTCCTTTTAAGGGTCTTTAATTTTTTATTGTAATTCTATCTTGTCAACACACTCTGTTTGTTAATAATCTGCAGTCATTTTTTTTTTTTTTAAATCTTACTGAAAGGATCCAAAAACACATGATAACGAACTAACTTTTGGTGCTAGGAATGCTTTTTCATCAAGGGTGGTTATTGAAAGTGGGAAGAATCTTCAAAAAGTTATTTTCCTTGATGAGCTGAAAATCTAAAAACTTGTTTTTGATGAAGACTCAGTTGTCGGGATTATTTTTTTGTTGTTAGTATATTTTTGACTCTTTTATCTCAAGTCTATCTTAATCTTGCAAACTGTGAATCCTGTACAAGTACTGTTTGACTTTTAAATCCTGAAAAGTATGGAAAAGCTTTAACCCTTTGAACCTGTGTTATCTTAAGGCCTGAGCTCATTTCAAGACTATGAGGCACCACTCCCCTCAACCTTCGTGACTCATCATTTGAGCTATAATCTTCAGCTGTAATTTTAGAAGGAATGACTTATCTATTACTCAGCTGGAGGAACCGATTCAGAAATAAATGTTTTCAAGTTGGAATCGTGATTTGAATTCACAGCTAGAATGAAAATTTTACTTTTCTGCATGAGCCATTTTGCCAAGTTTTTACAGTCATTTTTATGATTTTCCTCTCCATTTGGGAACTGTTCAAATTTGAGCTGCAGCAGAATTATGTATTGCTTTGTTGCATCAAAAAGGAATAATGGAGTCTCAGCTTCACTATTAACATATGTGCTTCAGTATTATATTAGAGAAAATGCGGTTTTAGGTTTCAAAGGTCTTACCTGAAAGCTGACAAATCAAAGGCATCTTACGTTGTCTTAAAATGATCAAACTGCTGATTTCTATGTAAACATTTTTCGTTTTAGAATACTTGTGCTTGTTTCATAATTTTTGGTGCATTTTGTACTAATATCTCCTAATTGCATGTGCAATTTCATTACTTGATGCATTTTTCCAAGAATACTCAAAATTTTGACCCTAACTTCAAAGTTTGCACGAATCAGACATCTGCCTATTGTATACCATTTATCAGATTTACCTAAGTTGTTACTTTGTTTTATTTTACTCTTTTAATCATCTATCCAACTTGGCTGTGATTTGACATTCAGTCCTTTTAAGATGCTTAAATGTCGGTCTTCCTGTGCTTTTCAATTTTAAATCAGGTCTTATGAGTATTAGTAGTTTCTCTTACATGAATTCTCTCAATATCTGTGGTGTGAAAAACAGGAGGTCCACTCTTTATTGCGCTATTATTCTTCAATGTATTTCCTTGTCTTTCTTTGCCTTGGAAGCTATTAACAAAAACTCATTTGATCAATTTTATCAGTATTTAATATGTACTTGAATTTCATCCAATAATCAATATTAATCATACTTCATCATAATTTAGGAAAATATACATCAGGAATTTTTCAATATATCTAGGAAATTTGCTTTTGTAGATCAAGCAAAATACCTTAGCTTTTTAGGACTGAACGGATAATAAAAAAAACGAAGGAGATGGTATGAAATAAAACACTACGTAACATGTTTTCTCTTCAAAATTTTATGAGAAAAACGAATCACACCTGAGGAAGTATGGAAATGAACTCTTTAAGAAGATATAAGCCTATACGATCAACATTAGTCAGATAGTAAAAATACAAATCACTTCATTTGTATAATCTAACTTTCATTCGATCTGTGTTGAAAATATTTGTTAATACCTCGTTCTGAAGTTGACCTCTGAACTTCCTCTTGTGTGAATTGTTTTCTATGTAAGATTTTTGAAGAGAAATATGAGACTTTTTCCTAATTCATATCTTGTCCAGTTGCCCATTGACCGAGTGCTATAGTCATCTTTGGTTGCAAATACAATATAGTGTAATTATTCACATATCAATTAAAAGAATCATTTTTATTCTTTATTTCTTTCACAGAAACCAACAGAAAATAATTTTTTTGAGGACCCTTACTCTCACCTACAATGTATTTATTTTTTATCATACTGTCTTGAAGTTCCTTTTCTAAATTGGATCAAATTTTGAAGAAGGTTTGAAGACAAGACTGCTGCACCTGCTGCCAAGATTGTATGATTCCTTTTTACAAGGGAACCTAAAATCTTAAACTGCGTCTGTCTGGTAATGCCAAAAAAACAATCAAATTAGAAAATCACCCTGTAAATTTAATGTCTCGAACTGGTTTCAGTTAACGTATCAAACAAATCTCAGCAAGATCACATGCTCTTGATTCTTTTTTGCAACGTGCAGTCCGATCTGTCCCAGTTCCATTGCTTGTCAAGTATATTGGCAATCTGTTTGGTTGAACTGCTGTGCAGTTTTTTTGAGAGCTGATTTATGTTTGGTGTAAAGCTCGACTAAACTTTGTAATCTGAACAATCGTAGCCTGTATTGGTATCACAATTTTAGTTAATTGTAAAGCCTGAATAACTGGCAATTTTTGTCAGTGGTTTTCTCAGCTCAGAGTCCAAATTTCCCACTTGTTTTTAAAAATTATTTTCAGTAACTTTTTTTAAGCCATGATTTTATTTTTACCCAGAACTTTACTTATTTCTTTACAGTATATTTTCAGAGCACAGGTTCTCTGTTCGTTTTCTCCTGTATGTACTTAAAAAAACAAGAAAATGTGTTTTGTTTACTGCTGTTATCTATGATAAGAAGGCGGCAGAAAATTTCAGAATGAATGCTGAAGCTGGTTGTAAAATTTTAGCAGATCAAATGGACTGGCAAGGTCATGACATAATTGATATTTTGGAGAGGAAAAGTTGCATGAAACATAAATGTCAATATCTGTCGAAAAAATATTGATAACAAGCTTCAACTCGGCTCAAACTGAAAAATTTTAAAAAAGAATAGAAATAAAGTCTTGGTGAGCGTCTGCTGACTATCTATGCTGTACCTAGTTTTAGTCCCTTTAAAACGCAAAATTTCTCATTCATCAGAAAAATTGGTTTCTTGGATGTAAGTTTTATATTGTTATTAATTTGTCTTTTATTCTGCAACACTCAATCATAACTAGGATTATTAATTAATTCCTTCAATTAATATTGTTGTGGACATTTTTAAGAGCCTTACTTTTCCTTGCTGAATTTTAAGTTGTGGGCGTCATAGAAGCTTGCATAATTTATCGACAATAGCTCTCACAAAGAATGTCTTTTCTTGTTATGTTTTAGATCCAAAGATGTAGTTATTGATAAGCTGTGTCATATTGCTTAAGATATTTTGTTTTAATTTTAAATCAGTCTCATGTACCTATATAAATAAACTGCCCTCTTTATTTTGCTCTTGTAAATTGTAATTTTAGTGTAAATACATGTTTTTTACTGCATTTAGACACATGCATTTGTACATATTACATGCATGTCTTTTATTGTATGCATACAATGAATACAATTGCCGAAGTTAAACTTTCTGAGTTTTTTCTTGTCACTCTCCTTAATCCTAGCTCTGTCAGAAATCTGCTGAAAAAATATTCGGTAAAAAAACCATCAACTTTCATCATGATAAAAAATGGACTAGCACAAAAATGTTGAAACCTTTAATGAAGTCCTCTTGACGTGAGAACCCCTGGGCCTGTAAAGAGTGTGACAGCACATAGATCTGGAGATACAGGAGGGCTGGCAAATGCACTCCAAACAAAAGAGGTGTCTGTTTTGTTGCGAGTAACTAATTCCTCAAGATAAGCAATCAAAGGACGTCTAGACATTTCACTTAAAATTACCAAGATGAGAGTTTTTTCACATCAATGGGAGATACTCAGTATGAAACTTTTTGTTTCTTAAGAAATAAATTGTATGATTACCACTGTACTTCTCCAGACCTCTACATTTTTTTTTTTTTTTTTTTAAATTCTTACAACAAAATTTGGAAAAAAATGAGAACTATTTTTTAAAAAAGTAAATAACATGATTTATTAAAAAATAAATTCAACGGTATAAAAATTAAATGAGTATAATTAGGAGTAGTAACCTGGAGATTCTTATTATTTCACACTAAGAATTAAATTTTAGGAAGGTCAATTTCAAGTATTCATAATAGGATTATCAGAGAGAAATTAAAACAACAAAATCTAGAAAAGAGCCTACTGAAATTTTCAATTCCCACCTGACCCTCAATTATGTCTGAGACCTGCAATATCCTCTCGTATCGGAAGGTTCGGGCGAGGTTACATTATAAGAACATACTTAAACAGCGCAGGATTCTTTAGAAAAATACAAAACAATATTTTTAGGCCATATGGTGAAACAATGAATTCTACCCGTTTGATGCACCATGTGAACAAGGCACAAAATTAAAGACCTATTGACAGTTGGGGTTAAAAAAAAAAAAAATATGGCACTTACATGTAAGACCCGACGAAGTTAAAAAAAAGTTAAGAAAAAAAAAAGAAAACTTAGGTCTACTTTTGAGTGCTGAACAAACAGAACCTGCTAAAAGCGATGATTGTGATGGAAGAATATTTTTTCAATTAGTTCAACACTTTAGCATAAGAAATACAAACAAAGAAGCAAGCAAAATTTAAACTTAAAAAAAATTAAGAAGGAACTAACAATGCAGGAAAAAAAAATTGGCTCTAAACTAAACTAAAAAGAAGGAATGAAAAAAGGTACAGAGGAAAAAATCGCTCTTCACAGCGGACAAACTAAACCGGTATAATTTGTACTGAAAGTTAAAAAGGTGATGAGTATAGAAAAAGATCGGTGAGTACTTCGGGTAACAAATTCGGGTGTACATCACGGCAGCTTGGCCGTAAGACAAACATTCCGAGTGCTTAATTTTTGCTCTTGGATATACTGCTGGGATTCACTGAACTCTAGGTTTTATCCACAATAAACAATGTTCCATTTTCCTGGGCAAATTGCAAAATAATTATGCGCAGTTCGATTTATATAAATTAATACTCCTAAAAAATAGTTACGTACAAACATCCTGAGAGAAATAAATAATTTACAATCACAATTCAATCTCAAAAAGTATCATTAACACTGCTTCAACGGCTCAAGTTAAAATTCTACAAGTGATGAGGAAATCACAAGGACTTCATCAGATTGGCAGTTTCATAGAAAATTGCTTAATCCTAGTGAATTCCTTGAATTACCGCCCCTTAATCGACCAATCACATAACACCATTTTACACTTTAGTCTTGTTAAGTCTAATAGAAAAATCCCAAGTTTAATAAATCAAGCTGCAGGAGTGGAGGAGACAAAATCAGGAGATTGGATTGGGAGAAAAAAGCCTGCTTGATTAAAAATGGTAGTACAATCTAAATATTAGCAATGTTAACTTCATGAACTTTTTATTTTCCTTTTCATTAGGCATCAAATTTTAGAATCGACCTTGTGGACCTTGAGGACTTACTTATTTCCTGGTCAGGCCAATCAAAGTCAGATTTTTGAGAGGATCCTGAGATTCTTCGAGCTTTTATGTCTTTATTATTCACAGCCTACAGATATGCCTGCCAACCATGGAAAAGCTTGCATAAATTTGCAGGATCCTTGGCTTGTTGAATCAAACGGTTGACCTGGCCTTCGATACTGGTTGCAATGCCCTCTTCTTCCATTCCTTGAAGTTTAAGGCGCAAGCGGGCGAGAGCTCTTTCTGCTGTTTTATTAACTTCTGTTTGTGATGTAGGACTGTTGTCCACTGAAAAAATTTCAAAAGAAAAATAACTCAATGAGTGAACCATTTTACAACCTCAATTTCAATATAATAGAGCACAGCCCATTCTAACTAATGACAGAGAAATGATTGCTTAGAAATGGGTGATTACCGCATGAGTCACGAGATCTCTGTAATGAATGCTTTACTTCATGGGAATGATAACTATTGAATTTGGGACTTAAACTTGGACGAATTCAACCAAAATCAGCCTTTAAGGCTTAACTTTGACACACTGACTGCCAAAGCTTTCTAGTACCTGTAGAAACTGGCTTTACGCCAGCGCTGGCTTTTGTTTGATAGCTTCTGGAGCGCTGCTAGCACGATTAGTCAGTTTGCTATATGAGGACTTGTCTGTAACAATAGCGGATGTGAAAAATTACCTTTCCGAAACACATTAAAAAAACTGTTTTGGCATCGAGAAAATTTTGAGAAAATACTTGAGATGTGATCTTCGAGATCTGTACATTATGCCAGAGCCAAACATATTAAATTTTTGTGTGAACAAAACAGTTTTTTAAGCGTGTTTCTAAACAGGTAATTTTTCACATCCGCTATTGTTACAGATAAGTCCTCATATATGTAACGATGCTAAAATGTCTTGAAGAGTATATCATGATATCTCATCATAATTGCTTTTCTTGGCAGCTTTCTATGTAAATCAATTTTCTACTTTCTTTGCCAGTTTCTGTGGCCTTGTGGAATTGTGGGACCCTTCATTACTGGTCCCTTTAGGCCAGCATGGCCATCAACAGGTTAATAATTTGTTGAAGCGACTAATACCTGTATTTGATCGCTTTTTGTTCATTTGGAAATTCGCTGCTTCCTCAGGTGTCATGGCCCAAGAATACAAAGGATCATATAGCAAAACCTCCAGAGTTGTTAAAATGATTTCCTGGTTGGAGCGCAGAACTGACATGGTTTTCTCGCAGCAACTGTGAAATAAGATAAGCCAAAATAGAATCTTTTTTATGTTTTTAATCTCATTGGGAAATATGCAGACTTGATGAAATATGATGGTATTTTTGAAATTATAAAGCATTTTTGAGAAGTATTTGAGAAATTAAATGAATGAATGAATGAATCGAGAAAATGCAAAAAATTTGTCGGGATTCACATTGTATAAAACAGAACTCCTGAAAGTTAAAAAAAAAGAGAGGAGGAGATGGCAACTGTTGAAATTTTTTGGGTTTTCATTGAAATAAACTGTCGCAGTGCTGCCTTTTTTTGAGCACTGTGCCTTGCCAAAACCACTTTATTTCATCAGTCAACTTCGAAAAATCAGATGGTTTCATTAAAACTTACTGCAGATTACCATTGTGTATTCACCCTAATCCTAAATGTCAGAGTTATTCAGTATAGAGCAGATATCAAAGAGCATTTGGAATACATTGCGCAATAAGATGCTGCTACATACTACTTCTGCCTCACTCAGAGGCAACATATCGACAAAGTAAGTCGGCAATCACATAACTCGGTTTGCGACGTTGCAGACTTCCTGTCATACTTTATTTTTTAACAGAAAACTACTCGGCAGCAATTCTTTAAAACTGCCGTGATTCTTCTTCTCTGTGCGAAAAAAATTCTGCAAAAACTTCAAGGAATGATGTCAAATTTGTTCTCCTTTAAAAAATAACATATAGGCGGAGATTTTCAGACACCGCAGACGAGATACATATATGATTGCGGACTTACGCCGTCGATATGAGCCATTCGTTTCCTTCGGCAGAATAGAGTTTTTATAGATTTGTCAGAAATAGTGGTTTCTTAATTGCACAATACAGTCCATTTGATTTGGATAACAAGACTGACAGTTGGAATTTCAGCCTTAAAGGAAGAACAAACTGCATTGGCGTTTATTTTAATTACTTTCTTTAGTCTGAGTTTTCCAATTTTTCGATTCTCTTTTCTATTGTTCTTTCTATCCATCCAGCTCACTGTTTGTTGCCTCATTTTTTTCTATTAGTTTTGGTTTTGTTTTCGTTTCTTTCGGTTTTGTATGAATGAGATGGTAAAAAATTAATACATGAGAGTTCAATTTAGGACCTCACATATTTTTGCATGTCTTTGAAAAATTGTCCCAAGTGTTTCGATTAAAATAATTCAAAGGATCTTCTAAGCCTAAGGATCACCTATTGGCGCAATAGAGAGATCCCTACTTACGTTCTGAAGACACCTTCAACGCCACAAATGCCCATACCATCCTCAATATCTCTGGTCAGTCGGAATGGAACAGTTTCAGGACATGGCAGTGTGAGTCCTTGTTCGAACGCAATGCCAAAATCAATGTGGATGACTTCGGCTGTGGAGTTATCAATAAGTATATTCACTACATGTCTGTCTCCAAGGCCAAGAATATATCCGACCATTGAGGAGGAGGCTACACTATGAATGTATGCAATTCTGCGCTCGAACCATATGCCGGGAGATGGAAAATATTCAAAGAAGAAGTAACGGAACACAGGCTGCAGTTCTTTGCAAATTTTGTTGAAAATGTTGAGTTTCTCTTGGTTGCTGGCCTTTTGCAGCGCAGCCTTATCGATTTCAGAACGACACTCGGAACAAGGCTTGTCCTTGGGCCTAAAAAAATTAAATACATGGTTACAGTAAAACACGGAACGATTTGATATACATGAAATAACTGACAGGGTTATAAAAAATATGGAAAGCTGAAGAACCTATCATAAACTTTGGTTTTGTGATCATTTTCATTTTTAATGGGGAAGTCAGTATGATCAAAATGAAATGAGTGGTTATAACTCAAAATCAAAATACGTCTATTTTAACTACTACAGCTTATTTCCATTGCAACTCATTTTTCACTTTTTTTCTTTTGAAATAAAATAATTTCGGAATTTTTAAAAAGAAAATAGATGCAGAAAAGTAAGTATGTACTACACTTTTGAAGGCAAATAATGTATATTGAAAATTCAAAACTGTTCTTGGACTTTTCCACCTCTTTAAATGCCCTACATCATTAACACTTGAAGCATCACACTTTTTTCATTCTGATTTCTTCACTATTCTACCATTTTAACAGGTTTCTTCAGATGTGCAAAGAGCTGGGGAATGTATGTTTTTGTCTTGTAAGATGCTGACACAAACATTACAATTTCCTGCTTCTTCGTATCTCCTTCAGATTTCTGACCTTTACAAGGGAACAAACAGGCCTGGTAAATTAGATCATTAGTGCCTATTTTCAATGAAATTACCTGTATTTAACATGAGCTCCACTGCGTTGATTGGCTCCCACTAAGTACATGCTAAGAGGCTGTGTATTCATGCACCACTCTAAAACACCGCTACGTTGCGACATAGGAACTATTTTATAAGTGCGAATCAACAACTTCCTTTTTGCTGTGTCTTTGTCTTCACAGAGCAGTTTGTTCAGAATTGAAAAGACCTACAACACACAGGAAAAGAAATTTCAAATATGAAAATTGTAGTAAATATTAAGTGGCATCATAAAGTCAAAAATCATTTTTTGAAATATTCGGGGCGCTGCGTGCCCCTAAAGGCCCGCTTCATCGCTTCACATACAGCGAAATCGTCGAAATCGTCCGTTGGCGATCAATGAGCAAATAATTATAATTGAATGACGAAACAATGTTCCAAAAAAAAAAACTCTTGCCAAACAATATTCTTAATGGCTTTCTCCTTCATCTGAATTTTGATTCCTTCTTTGGAATTTGACCTTTGAACCGTCTAACTCTCCTTCCTCACCCCGTCCGTCGAGCGTCTTAAGAATGATTTTATTAGAATAGAGAGGATTTCAGGATCAGCTAGTGATCAAAATCTCATAAGAAAATCATAAATCTATCAACCTAGTTATAATTGTATCGAAGTGCATGCACTTGCATGCACGCATCTCCCCTCTAATTGTTGAGAAAGGCCTCACCCGCACATTAAAACCAACACAGCTTGCAGTGCACTTAACTTAATGTCAGATCACAAAAACATAAATGAAATAATATGGTAGAGAGAGCTGGAACAGAGCTAGATGACAGTTACGTGAGGGATTCACAATATCAACCTACATGGAATACTACTGAACGATACAAATCAAATTCATTGGCGAGGCCAAAAAAAATTAAAAAAGTAACTGAAATATTATAATCCACGTTCTGAGGAAGAAGCAGACTCCATATTTTGGTCTTGGTTCAGACTTGTAAACAATGGTAAAACTTTTGCCAAACTTGTTTGACGAATTAAATTGGCACGGCCTAAAAAATTCTGCTAAAAAACAACATACAACGTTAATGTGCATTCTTTCACTAAGAATTTCGCTGCCATCTTTATTGTCACGGGTGAATACAAAAACAATGAGCATGCGGTTCAAACCTCCGTTTTGGCTACCCTAATGTTTGGCTCTTTCTAGTGCGGTTCTCTCCCGGTTGCTGTTGTAAAAAATTGCTCAGTTAAGTCAAACCTGAAGAGACCAGAACAGTCAAGACCGTTTAGTCTGCATGCAAAATTTAAAAAGCAACGAATTTTACTTTTACAGGAGCATTTTTGTGGGTTTCCATAACAGGTCATGTAACTTACCCTGCAATAGCATCTAGCATCGTTTAATATGAAAAAGATTTAGAATTAGATTGAAAATAGAGTTTAAACAAAATAATGTACCTGTTGCATGACAGCATCCTGCCGCAGGTCATCTTGACCTTTGACCAGTTGAGTATACTTCATCCCGTCTGTGCCAAGGCATATAACTTTCTTTGGGGCATTGACGCCTCCTGGGGTGGAGTATGAATTCTCTACTGACTTGATGCCCACTATATTTGAGTAGTTTCCTTTCTTGTCAATAGGCAGCGAGACAGTTGGGCACAAAACTGTGGAAATGTCCCTCAATTTTGTGATGGTTTCAGTTTTCGGGATTGTGAATGAGGTTGATCGGCTTTTGGCTTCAATAGGAAGGTTAGCCAGGGAAATGTACGCATCGCATACCATGTCCATGTCTTTGAGCATCGAGGAAAGAGTTGCTCGCTCACGAAGTTTGGTGATCAATGCCCTAGCACCCAGGACTCGAGCTGTGGGGGTTGGCTCCGTTTCGCGATCTTTATAGCTATTTGCAAGGGCGTAAATCAGGGGTAATGTGTGATGAGGGTGTTCAGCAGCGCATTTTTCTGAAAAAAAAACACACAGAGTAAAAATATTTACTGAAAATTTAAAAACTATTTCTGGAAATGCCAATGGACAGTCCACTATCCAAGTCTTTATAGTAACCTGAATGATGATAACCTTTCGACTGAGGTTTTTTTTTTTAAATATTGAGGACATTTTAAAGTTTTCTAATTAACAACTGAAAATTGAGTATCCCCAAAAGGAATACAGTATTTTTGAGGACGTTTTCGGGTACAGCATTTGGACAACTTGATATGATGCTCATAAAATGGCTAGCCTACCAGTTTTTGCACTTTATGCTCTTTGTCAAACATGCTTGGAGTTAGTTGTAGCCTAACGCTCAAGACAGCTTCTTTAGCCATCATCTCTAATACAACAAGTTCTTGCCCTTTCATGTATATTTTATATTTTGCCAGTAATTTCTGACAGCCTTTGAAATCTCCACACTTTTTCAAGATTTTTCACACCTAAAGACACCCTGAAAGCTCAAGCATACCTCTGTCTTTAAAAAAAAATTAAATTTAAAGAAATAGTTGAAAGGCTAATCAAAATAGGAAGGCCAAAATATTTAAAGATGATGATAATTTTGTTGTAAAGGACTTGACTAAAATCCATTTGCTTTTTTTGCTTTCTTTTATCACCACTTCAATTTAACTGTGATTATTAAGAGTGTTCGACACTACTAATTATTCCAAAATTAATATCCGATTTGTAGTTTGTAGTGCATGAAAACAATGTGATAGGACAACAGGTTGACACTGGCACTAACCTATTAGAGTGAAAAGAGTTTGAGCAAAGATTGAATCCAATTTATCAGTCAGCCGTGCAATTAACTGAGGCAGAACAGGGATAAACTTGTAGGTTGGGATAGATTTTAAAGCTTTCACCAAAAAATCCATCAAATCTTTACTGGTCGTGTTTTCTAGCCATAGACCAACAACACGAAACACTCTCATGTCTTCACTGTCTCCATCAGCTAAACTTCTGATGTAACATCTGAAACAGTTTAATTAGTTTTAACACTTCGTTGTTGAGAGAGTAACTAAAATTTTAAAAGATACAATTGATACTCCAAAACGGCGTTCCCAGTAAGAAATCATTCTAGGATAAAAATATAATTCTTCCAATTTTCTTGCCTTAATCAGGAATATAGCAAAGAATCTCGCGGAATATGGATTACATGGACGTATTTATGCTATATGGAACTTGTGCAAGTGGAAAGATGGGGTGTGTTCGTTACTTGAGGGCCATAAGAATGAATGGGAATTTAAAGGCGCCAGTGACGTCAGCGGCAACGAACGAGCCCGCGCATGACGGGGAGATTGGTGGCAGGACTCTTCAACTCATGAGCCCTGTCCAAGAGGCTCTTGTCACATGTCCATGACTCACAAGTTAGCGCTCAGTTCCTTTAGATTTAATTGAAAATCCCGCTTTTCTATTTCCTCAAAAGGAACTATATCCACTCTTCTTTTACATTGTTTCTTGTGCAGTTTGCACAAGCACACCCCATCTTTCCACTTGCACCAAGTTCCTTTTAGCATAAATACGTCCATATGAGAAAATTGAGAAAATTTAGCCTTCCATTCCCAGATGTTGAGAATATTTCTAACTTTTAATCGTTGTCTTGAATTTTTGAACTGTTGGGTTGGGCAAATCTAGAGACTCTGTGAGCTTAAAAAAATTTGGAAGGCAGACATCTTTTGGAACTCTATGACATTGATAAATTGGTTTGATCTGATAATGATGAAACTGAAAATTACATTCCAAGATCCTTTTAAAATTATATTTTGTACCTACTTTTTTTTTTTTTTTTTTTTTTTTTGGTCTTAACATTACTTGAAATCGAAACTTTAAAGTGATAAATTTTGGTCGGCCATGTGGACGGCGAATCTGAAAACTCACTGCATGGCTAGGAGTAAACTTCTTTCCTGGTCCTTGTAGGTGTTTCTAATTTCTGTACTATCGTTGATACTCTGTTTTGAGTGTAAAAGCACAGCACGTCTGACATCTGTTGTCGTGGTTCCTGCTTTCCTGAATTTACCAGCTACCTCATCTTGCCATTCAACACCCGCTTTCTGACGTGACAGAACAGAAAAAAACCAGATTAGCCTACTTGGATTCAGACCTTTGTTTATAGAAAAAACTGAAATTACTGGAATGAGCAATAGTGGGTTTAGCAAGTTAATCATGCAACTAATTAACATCACATAAAAATCATATTAAGAATATTTTTAAGTCTGAAATTCACTTCTCGATACTCGCTTTGCGTAGTCCAAATTGCACATTTTTAAATTTATCAAATCTAAAGGCACTTCTTCCTCCTCCCAAATCAGGGATGCTTAAAGAGAGAGATGTAAGAAAATCTAATCTAAAAGAGCAGAAATCTCACACATTTTTATCAATCTCTTTTACAATTATTATAATTGTTTAAAGGCATTTTTTTTTCTCCTTATTTGGAGAAACATTAAAGAACTAAGCGAGATGAAGCAAGAAAATTAAAATTATTTGAATAATACATCAGACAGACCTGCTACAGTTTGCAAGATGATATATTGTGCTCATATTTTAAAGATGAGGGTCAGCTCTGCTCCTAACTCTTTGAAATGCATATGAAGCAAATTTTCTGACAAATACTTTTGCCGAGCATTCCATGACCATTTTTTGACGTACTCATACCACACTCTCCTCTTCTCAATGATCTCTTTCATAGCATTTTAAACCTTGAAAATTTTCGGTTACCTAGACTTTACCTAGGCTTTGCACTCTACTTACATAGAATAACGTCTATGTAAGTAGAGTGCAAAGCCTAAAAACATTGATCAATTATTCAAATCCACTATTTGGTATTTTTATTTGGCTGATGCCGCAATCACACGCTGAATTTAGCAGCTGAATGTGGAAGTCAACAGTCATCGCCCAACAGCTGAAATTCAGCAAATTCGAGTTATTTTCATCCAGATGTGTATCAAATCTACTCGAATAGTTCAAAAAAATTCAAAATTGGTCCGATGGTTGCTGAGAATCGTTGCTGAATTTTGCGCGTCACGCGCAAAATTCAGGCATCGGGCCGATGATTTCCACATTCAAGCCACATTCAGCGTGTGATTGCGGCCATCAAGTAATTCGTGAACGTAGTTCCAGCAAAATCAAAATACTATGGGTACAGAATAGCATCCAAAAGAGACCCTGTGCAAATGAGTATACCTTATTTTGAAAAGTGTCCGATTTGATATACCGCTGAATATTTTGATACTGTGAGTCAGCATACCGGGCAAGGCGATCATAGGCGGCAAGTTTTGTATTCTTCATATCACTGCTTGATGAGGATACTTTTGTTGCCTACAGAGAAAAGAAAGCAGAAGACTGAAAAACTAATGGCCCTTTGAGTTGAAAGTTGCTCTCTCCCTTTCAATGATAAGCTTACATTGAATCCACAAATTTTGAAAAATATCAAACCCCAGGGTTGCCACAACATTTAAATATGAAACTCTGACATTTCTCTTGATTTCCCTCACACAATTTAGTAAAATTTTATGACATTTGAAGGTTTGTACAATAGGTAGTTTAAAAAACATAATTTGGAATGGTTTTCTGGCAAAATTTCTTACTCGAAACGTCAAACTCATTTCAATAAGCAATTCTTGCCCAATACTTTCATCATTTTCCCTGACATTCCCAGGTTTTTTGAGTATACTCCAACTAGGGCAACCCAAGTCCGAACATAAGGACACTCAAAAAGATGTTACGGAGGCTATTCCTCAAGCATGAGGACTGCAGAAATACATCATGGCTGCACTAAAGCTCATCATATTTTTACAGCTCACATATCCTCAGTAGGGGATCAAAATCATAGTAATTTTAATACTATTAAGTTTCAACAAGACAAATTCAACTTACCGGCAGTAGATATTTGTCAATTATATTTTGGGCACTGTCTGAGTTTGTATCGGCCATCCAACCACCATAGATTCTGAACACCTCTGATTTGAAGCTAGTCATGACACTTTGAGTTTCTAGTTCCTTCAATAAAGATCTCATCAAAGTTCTGTGAAATAGCAATTGAAATAATCAAACCGGCAAGAATTCCAAAACTTTCTGATAAGTGATAATTGAAAGAAAATTGGAAGAAAAGATTGGTCTATTTAATTTCACAGGAATGAGAAACAAAAAGGGATCAACTAATAATAAAATTTGCTAAAATTAGCTCATTTAACCAGAATTGGCCTGATTACATCAGACGCTGCATAATCTCTTCTCATGTGTCCTTTAATTAAAAAAAAACCGAGCAACATTCTGAGTTGAAATTTTGTTGAAAATTATTCTTCTGAGAAGAGTCTCTGTTCTTGAGGACCATTAAAAACATAAATTGAGGCACTGGGTGCGAAAAGGGCACTTCTCGGTTGCAGTGTTTCAGAGTCTCCTCTAATATTTCATTCATTGTAAGGAAAGTGAATGCATCCATTTCACTAAACATTTCACTTAATATTCCTTATGATTCTACTAATTTTCTATGGAAAGAATTCTGGCAAAATCACCCATTAAATGCTTCTCCAAGGGATTAATAAGCAACAGAGATTCTGAAACACTGCAATCAAGAAGTGCCCTTTTCGCATCCAGTGCCTCAATAATGCATGATGCATTTTAGGGTTTGCAAGAGAGGACAAAACTGAAAAATTTGACATAAATAAAAACAGATGCAATACCTTGCCATAAAAACATTGCCTTCAGACCAGAACAACTGGGCTTCTTCAAGACGCAACTTGTGTCGCAGATCTTCACTGAGATCGGGGCATCTGGCAACCATTTTGAGATGTCTTCTTGCAACATGGTTGTGCCCTTCCAAATGAGCTGTTTTTACTATTTCCATACACATCTGTGGAAATTCATCTAACTTTTTCATTGATAGTATCACTGCACGCTGACTCAAGAGGGGCTCCAGGTACTCAAATTCAATGGACTTGTGACCATTAGACGGTGTCTGAGCTCTCCACTTGTACAGGAAGTCAATACTGTTTCCAGAGCTCAAAATGGGGACTTCATTAACATCTTCAATTTCCTAGAATTACAAATTCGTTTCATTAATTAAAATGATGTAGACTACCTGAATAATGTTTTGTAAATCACTAATTTTTAACATACAACGATTGTTATGTGCATTCTGATCAATTTTAAATGTTTTGTTGATTCTTCTACACATTCTCCTCAGATATTTAGTCATTTTTAAAGGAAATTTCAAGTTCATTCAAATATATCTGGTTCATTCCTCAAAATTGAAGTACTTTTGAGCACAAAGAGAGGCTGCAAGAACGAATCAGGTAAACTGAAGTAACAGCAAAAACTATAACTTATCAATGCAGGAACGCACCTGGAGACACTGAAGTTTTGATAAAAATGGGTAGATATTCTTCGTGGATTGCAGGCTGGCCGATGACAGAGATTCCAGAACACTGAGTCTTGCCTCCTTGAGATTAAGTTTCATACTCTCTACGTCCAAAACATGGAGTGATTTTAAAGCTGCATAGTGCCATTTTTCATACGTCCTGCAATTTCCATTCATACTGAGGGACCAGTTGGATAGGCGCCAGCTAATATCATACTGCAAGTCCGATATGGACTCACTTTCGTCAGATTTCATTAATTGGTCTGCCAAACTGTAGAGGCCGCAGTTCTTCATTGAATTCATAATATCTGTGCTCAGAGAAAGAACCAAAACTTAGGAATGGTAATTTTAAACTTAAAGAGATAGACAAAGGAGTGAGGTGACCAAAAAGTTCATACTTAACCTTGAAACTACACCATAAAGCAAAACTTCAGAGATGCTTTTTAACAAATGGAAATTACTTTGCAGTGAGACTTTGATTTTACAGGATGTACCTATTTAGAGGGGCAAACTATGTTAGGTAAATCTAAAGGTTTTTTTCCAGAGTCCGAAATCATTTTGTTATGTAATGTTGTCCCCTCCCTTTTCCCATCTATATAAAATCAAGTATTGCGGTACATCAAAGGCGAGGCATGAGTGATCGATTATGGATATTTCCCCATTTGAAACCATGGTAAAGAATCGATTATTAAGGAGCTTGTTGCAATTTGTAGGATAGTGATGTCATTGACATCACATCCCGTCACTATCGATCCTTTTCCATAGTTCCAAATGGCAGGTCAATCGATAGATCGCAAAGTACGCCACACTACTGAGGTTCTTGTAGTCTGCTGTAACACAGATCCGTCCTCCCCCCCTCCGCCTTGTCATGCAATACCTGAATATTTTCAAAAAACTTTATCCCATTAATATTTTGCTTCAAAATAATAGTAAAACAAAATTCTTATTTACTTGTATTGAATATGAAAAGAAAAAATATCTCTTCAATACAAATACAAGAGCTTGATAAAAAAAAACTTGCAAAAAAAATTATAGTGTACTACTTGAACACCCCTTATAGTTTCGCGCTACGCACAAAATTTACAGTGGATTTTAGTATGATAATCGTTTCTTAACATCAAAATCATTTTTGTAGCTTTTGGGTGCCTCAGAGAGGCCCAAAGACATAAAAATTTCAGCAAACTTTGTCAACCATTTCAGGAACTTAGTAATTGATTAGGGGCTAAAGTCCTTGCCAAATAAGTTTAAGCACATTCAAACTGCAACAAAAGATCTGACATCCCATAAGCATTGAAAGTAAATGCAAGAATCAAGACGTCGGATCTTCTGTCGCAGTCTAAGCAAGGGTAAACTTATTGAGCATGGGCTCAAATTGTCAGGAAAACTCAGAAACTCAAAACGGAGAATAATACCTGAATGAATATGTGTTCTTCCAGAGTTTGATAGTTGAAGATCCTGCTCCTCAAGCACTTTCTGCCACTGACTTGTCTGCCGATAGTATTCAACATGAGAATCCACATCCAACAAATGATAACTGCCACAACCTTTTACGGCATCAATGTCTCCAAGACTGGTATACGCCTGAGGATCAGAGACAAGAGAAAAATTGAGGCCTATTTCGAGATTAAGAATTATTAACTTGGTATGGAGCGTAATGCATATAATAAGCTGCAGCATTTACCACAGCCAGATAGATGAGAATCATTTTCAGATTAAATGATATATTAAAAAATTTCATAATTCTTTGTTCAGATGAAAATCCTCAAGTTTTTCAGTGACCACAGAGGGAAGAAATTAAAAATTTGATAAGAAACAAGGACATTTTCAGTCAGCATGGACGTTTTACATCTTGGTATGCTTCTCATTTGCCATGTAGAGCACGGAGACACTGGCACTTATGGAGGCCATTATACATCATTTCCACACAACATTAGCGTCTGAGAGAGGACGTTACAGCCTCAAGCGATATCTGTCATCCTTGCAATTTTTTGTGCCTCTCAACTTGTAGCGAATTATAAGGCTAATCGTGGCAGTTAAAATGTTAAAAATAGACATTTTGGAAATGTTACATCGAATACTGGTTCAAGAAAGATAGTTTGATCTGACAAAACTTCACAGTTCAATTAATTTTTCATTGTTAAAAAAGTTACATGATGAATCAGAAAACTTTCAACAGTTTTCAAAGAAAAATGAATACAAGGAAAAGTTTAAGAGTGGGACTCTCAAATACTGATTCCAGTCAGAAATGCTTAAAATTTCAGAAACATGTTGGGTCATTTTTAGAAAATTCAATGAGGGAATGGAGGTCAAGGTCTACAGAAACTCATAATATCGTCACTCTCACTAGCCAAAGTATCAGAAGCAGCGTTCGAGTTTGGGCACAGTATTACTAAACTTATCCAATTTTTCCGATTTTTGACAGAGAAACTAATCAACAGAATCTATTAAAAATTTCACCTGATGCTTCTTCTTTCATTAAGATTCTGAAATTTTCACAAAAAAATGTGCTACAGTTTTGAAGGAAAAAGTGAAAAAATAATGAGATGTCTAGCAACATAGCTTCCAAGTGTGCACGGAGCTCAAGATACTTTGGCCGGAAGGTGACAATGTGTGCCAACATTTGTCTTTCAAGCTGACAAAAATTCTAGTAAAAAAAGAGGAAAATGAATTGGCTCATCACTGATTATTATTCCAAGTTCTTTTTCTTTTCTACCAAAGTTACAAGGGCGATTGAGGTTGTATCTACAAATATAATAAAATATAATTGGGTTGACAATTAACATTTTCTAGTTTGTCTCTTTTTAAATGAAATAATAAGATGTAAAGATTTACCTGTCGCAGTAAGTTCTGCAAGACTTTGCCATCTTCCGGTGTTTGCTCACAGATATAATCAACAGCAGTCATATTCAGTCCCCAGGGTGAAGGCCAATCATTATCCATTATCAATTGATTCCACCAAATCTCAGCGTAGAAAACTGTTGAGAAGTGCTCTGAGCAATATTGCGCCCCTTGTGCCACATGCAAATAGTTGAGGTTAAGAACATCCAGATCTGGCCTCTTCTGTTTTAACCGTATGAACAACACAACATTCAACAGCAACTGAACGGCTTTGTGATTCAGAAATATAAATTTGCCAGGAATTGTAGCATTTACGGCTGTAGACAAAGCCTTGAAAAAATGTTTCAGATAACGACTAAAGACCGCATGGAATGGTTTAATGCTGTTGGACAGTAATAAATAACAAATATATGGTAGTAGCTCCTCTCCAATGCCCGGTTTTGCAACACAAACAGCTTTCAGCGAATACAGAAAACACTCTTTGTCAGCAAGAGCATCAAAAATAGACAAAAGCAATTGCGTGAGCCACTCTTCAAAGTCTATATCATCTCGAATGGTGAGGCTAGATTCTAAAGGTGAAAAGTTCAATTGAAACTGCTCGACGTCAAACGAGCTCAACAGATCCTTTGAATTTTTTTTCCCTTGTGAGCTGCCAGCAGAAATAAAAGGATAGATGAACTCTTTATCCTCAACGCTAAGTTGCCTGCTAATAAAAGATTCTTCTATACATGTAGCAAAGATAAGGTACAGGGATTTACTAGCAACTTCTATCAGGTGTATGTTTTTGTTTGTAAGATTGTTGGTTAAAAGTTGAAGCGATTTGACAAGAAACAAGTGTTCGGCTGAGTGATTTGTTTGACCATCCTTGGAGGTTTCAGGATGGAGAATCAGTGTTCTCAGGTCCGTGGCTCCAAGCTCACCAAGACATTTTGATGCTTCTAATTTGACCTGTAAGATAAAAATTGAAAACAAATGATAGAAGCATAGAAATGGTTCTTATAATATAATATAATATAATAGTACGATAAATCCCTACATGCAGGGATTATTCAACAAAGCTAAGAAAATATCAAACATTTTCAAGAACTTTTAGTGATCTTCAACTGCAAAAATGCACTTTACTTGCAATGAGATCTTTAAGAATACCTATTCATCTCAAGTAGATTCTCTTTCCAGATCTACATGATACCTCCAAGCATACACAAGATACTCAAAACTCATGGAACGATGGACTAGTATCTGACCAAATAATAATGTACAAAAGATTTTTCAAAAGTTTTGTCTCTTTGGAATAAAAAACTGAATTTCCAAGCTCAAAAACTTCTCAACTATTCTCAAGGAAGACTTCTCAAAGAAGTCGGTTGACTACCAACGTCTGAGAGCATACAAATTAAAAAAAAGAATGGGGGGGGGGGGCTCCTCAAAGCCTAAGAACTGTCTAAGAAATACTATGTGTTTCAGAATAATCCCGAACAATATTTTTCTCGCTTTGAAAGGTACAAGCAAGTACTAAGTTTTTAGGTTTTTAAATTTTTTTGACTGTTATCCAACTAAGGAAGGCTGAGTTTTCAGCCGAAACGTTTTGGTGGTATTTGTGTGAAAATTACCCGCTGCTTAAATTGTTCTTATTGAAAATAGCATTTTTTTATGTAGGTAGCTTACTGAACATTGTACAGTTCAAATGTAGAAAACCAAGGAAGAATATCAGACAATGCAAACATTAGTGAGTCTCTAAACAAGGTAAGAGTCAAAGCACTACCTATGCGTTATGTTTTCTCTTCCAAATTTCATGAGGAAAACAAATCATCCAAAAATAAGTCTGGAAATAACTCCTTAAGGTATGAGCCCTATCACAACCAGCACAGAGACATCCCTTACCTCCAGGCGACACTGCCAACCCTGCTCCAAAACAGGTGCAGAGAACTTGTCTTCAAAAAGTATTCAAATCATCTCTGCATTCTAAGTTGTGGTCTATATGAGACCATTTGAAGTGGTCTGTTGAACTCTGAAGACTCATTCGAAGATTAGGAGCGAGATTTCTAAATTCACAATTTTTCGCGGCGGTCATTATCTTTAAATTATGTTGAGCAGAAATTTACCCTCCTTGGTGAGAGTGATCGAATGGTCTTACAGACCACAACTCAGAGTGCATAATTCGTTTGAATACTTTTTCAAGACAAGTTCTCTGCACCTCTTTTAGATCAGGGCAGTGGCAGTGTTGTCTGAAGGTAGTGGGTGTTGTTGTGCTGGTCATGACAGTGCGCATGCCTATAATAATGATAATAGTTGATTAATAAAACGATAATCATACCTCAACATTGGGAGATGATGCCAACTGGACTAGCATGTAAATCAGTCGGTGTAAAATGCTTTCTGCGCAATCTTCTGAGAACCCTCTGACAAGATCAAGATCTGCGTATAATCCTGCCAACTCTTCCTTTTTGTTCGCCAGCAGGGAGTTAAGATATTTCAGACCTTGAATACGTGTACTAGCATCAACTTTACAGATCGATCCTGCTTGCAGAAAATGTTTGATTTCATTTTCTAAAGTCTTCATGGGTGACAAACGATAACAGATCTCCTCATATTTCTGGTTCATGAGACTAAACTTTCCTTTGGGCGGAAATGGGTCCAGGTTCGCTATTCCATCTTCTAAAATCTCTGCAGAGGTTAAAATCAAATATTCCAGCAGATTCTGAGCTGCATCAGCTGTTTTAGATACTTCTTGTGCTAGTGGAACCAATGTGGTTATTATAAGCGGTAGAATTACAGAGACCACTTTCCCACCATGAGGTAAAATAGATCGGACAAAACTACTCAAAGTGGTGAGACTTATCAGCCTTATTTCATCGGACTCTCTGATGAAATGAAATAAAATACTAATGACATATTTTATAATATAGTTTCTCATTTTTCCGACGTGCTGTGAATTTTCACCCAAAATTTCGCAGACAACTCGAAATTGCTCCATTGCCAAAATTCTTAGCTCTTTGGTTGAAGTTCTGCGTATGTCTAAAGTCAAGGCCAAAAGAAGTCTCTGAATGTCCTGAGGAGACTCACAACACAAGTAGCAAATCAAAGGAATGTCTGGTGAATCACTTGAGCCTTGAAGATAGCTGAAAAAATTTTTTGCTGTTGTAAACTCGTACATTGGGGGCAAGGCTGTCGAATTGGGCCCAAGGATATGAATGAATTTTAAGATAATGCTAGGAATACTTTTACACATTAATGCTTCAAAATCTCGGTAATCCACCTTAAAATGAATTTTCAATTTATTTAATACTTCCTCTGATCTGATTGAGCTTTGGAGGAGGTTTTTGTCCATGACCAATGGAAGCAATATTGCCATAAGTTTTGCAAAACTCCTTTCTAGTAAAGCTTTTACTGATGTGTCTAATTTGGTTGCCATAATTTTCAAGGCATCATCATCGTTACTCAAGAACAACAAACAGACAAGATCTGTTTCATATTTGGAGTACATTTGCTGCAAGGAGCTGCAGGCGAGGAATCTGTGAGGGAAATTGTCTATGGACTTGAATCTATGATGCCAATTCCATATCAGATAGTAGAAGTGGTCTGATAAGAAGGCTTCAACATTAGTATTGAGGAACTTCACAATCAACTTCAAAACAGACTCTACTAAGCCCACATTGATTTGTTTCAGCACTGTAACTTTCAGTAACTCCAAGAGAGCTTTTTTCCGATGCGTTTCCGAGCAGCAAATTACAGATGCCAGTGTGTGCAGAAGAATTGAAGTTCTATTTGCTCCCTCGTCCAGGGTTTGTTCTGGACTCAGATTGCCTGGAGTGATGTAGATAACTTCAATGATGTCTTTCAGAATTTTGAAAGCAAGTTCAGAATCTCCATGAGGACCAAATATTGTAGGGACGTACTTTGCAGCCAAAAGGCGACTTTGGTGATAGGGGCTTTTTAAAAATGACAAAATGCGAATTGGTGCTGGAACATTACAATCATCTACAACAAGCTTTGCCTTCCAACAATTCACTTCATCAACTTCAAGCGTTCGGATGATACAATTGACCAGGTCAACATTGACTGAAGGACCAAAAATGTTTTTCTGTATAAAAGTGTCACAACCTGAAAGTAATATGAAATACATGCGCCTAAAGTCTTCGTTAGAGGAAAAAATAATCTTCGCCATGCCTGTCAAAGCTTGCAATATTCTGCTGATCACTTCGCCGTTTGTCCGCCAGACCTGGCATACATTCTTGCTTATGTTGAAGACTTTATCAATCTGTTCATCTGTTAAACTTGGTATCTTGTTGATGCTTTCTAAAGCTAAGATAGACACTTGAAGGTTAACAACACTTTTTTTCTCCATCTTCTCGTCTATAATTTTGAGCAGATCAGATATTAGTCCTTCTTGTTGTGGGCACAGAACTTGCTCTGTTGAGCAGACGAAAAATAACATAAGTTTGACAGCTAGTAGTTTCAAAAGCTCCTCCTCTGATAAAAGACTTGGACTAAGAAAAGACTCTGCCTTCTCTTGAGCTTTTTTAGCTATGCCATTAGAGCACATTCCAAATGCATCATCAGCAATGTGAGTGACCGTCTTTAACTTTAGAAACTTTTTAATTGCTTCGACAAGTCCATCACTGGACTCATCATCAAAAAGGCCACTTGAAATTTTTAGTTTTCTTTTATGAAAATTTTCATACAGCTTAATTGCATTATTCAATTCTGTGATATAATTATTTCTTGTGTCTGCACTTTTTAAATAAACGACTAGCTTTTGATTAAATCTTAGAAGAGTTGTCTCGAGGATACCAGCGCTGTCATCAAGAAAATGATTTTCAAACAGGCTTTCATAATGTGCCAGGCCATGATGCAATATGACAAGTCCTCTCAAAAGAGAAATTTGACTCTTTACTTCTGACTGCTCAAGCTCAAAAATAGGAAATTTCAAATCTTTAATTGTTACAGAAAAGAGTCGAGCTAGTTTGTAGTCCACACTCTTGGTTTCCAATTTAGTAAAACTTTCGGTCACTTCTTGATGCTTGCCAATGAATAATCCCGATTGAAACGCTGTAGATAGATATACAGATTCCATTGGGAGCATTTTAGTTTCAACTTTGGTGGACTCAGGTAAATCAGAGCGTGTGATAAGTTTGATGAACACTTTAGCAAGAAGGTCTGGTTCGATTAAGAACTGCGTTTGAAATTGAGACAGCTGAAGCATAAGATTTTTCATCAAAGTTTCACGAATAGATGATTCAAGTGACGTCATCAGAGAAATCAGTCTATCAAGGGTTAGTACAGTATTGGTGCTGAGATTGATGGTTCCCGTTACAAACATTTTCAGTAAAGATGCAGCTTTTGGCTCATCATAATGGCTCATCAGGAGTGATCGTAACAAATAATGACTGCCCTCTTCACATAAGTTCAGACCAGCTGTCCGCAAAGCTGTCTCCCAGATGGCTTTAATTTGGTTAATTGCATCATCATGATCGACTAAATTCAGAGTGATGAATTTTTGAGCAGACAGAATGGTTGCACAACAATGACACAGGTCATCCATGACTGGCGACTCTTTGTTACACGAACCGAGTAGATCATTCATCAACCGCATTAACGGTACAAACTCAGAACTTTTGATGACTGCTGGGTGCTTTGAGATTAACTCCGTTAATATTACAAGCCATGGCCCAATATCTAAAGGATTCGTCTGCAAACGCAACTTGGTCATTATAGATGATAAACCAGTCTCAATTCTCCTCTTCTTGGAGGAAGGAGCACCATCAGCAAAGATGGTATCGTCTAGACAAGGAGCTATGGTTACATCGACAAAATTTGAGTCCAAAACTACAATCTGTTTCCCCAACTCAGCAGCCAATGAAATGAATGGTTCACGGTGGGTAAAACTCTTAGACTTATAAAAAAATGAATTTCTTTGAACGTTCGTCACTTCTAAATCGATGACACTCCAAAGTTTGAACAGCTGCTTGCGCCATTCATCCCAGTTAGAAGCATAGGCACCTGGACTATTACTTGCTCCACCTTCAAAGAAAAAAGAAAATATTATGGATGAATGGAGGCATAGAAATGAGGAAACATTCAGCTCTTTTGCTCCGAGATTGAAATACAAAACAGAAATCAATTTGAGAAACAAACTTGCCTTAAAAAATCCTTACATACAGATAAAATAGAGGCTTTTGTTATAGATCACACTTCACAGGCTAGTCGAGGGAATTAGGCAAAAAAAAAATCTTGATTATTTTTTTCATTATACATGTACTATGACGACGGTGTAAGTCGGCAATCACATAACTCCATTTTTGGCGGTTTTGAGTTAGCTGCAGAAATGAAGTGTAGAAGATGCCCTTTACCTGCTATCAAAATATTTCAGTCGAAAAAAATCTGGAAGTCACCTAAAAACGTAGAACTCAAAACACATATCTCGGTGTTAATTTAGGCTACTTTTAAAGTGAGAGGAGTCTTATTCAGTCTTTATTCAGTCAACATCGGCAAAGAATAGGTTTGAATCAGTAATTCGCCAATCATGTAACTGTTGGACCTTACTTCCACAAACACATAACTCGGTTTTTCGGTCATTTCTCCTGACAGACGAGAATATTATTCAAAATGATGATAGAGTCTTATAAAGCATCTTATCCTTGCTGTCTCTAAGAATTAAATCCCCTCTACCTTCAAAGATGAGGAATGTAGAGAGTTTTTTCCCTCTCCTGAAAAATCGCATTTTCCGAGTTATGTGATTGCCGACTTACACCGTCGATGAGCTTCCATTTATGTATCTATAAAAACCAAAATAATTTTTCATAAAAAAGGACATATATATATAAGCAAATACTGATCAGAAAGATGGGCACTCATAGAATGCTCATCTGTGCCCTATGAGTCCTCACAGGTAAGAATCATAATTTATTTAAAATAATAATAATAAAAACAAGTACCTGGGTGATGACATTTGACAAGAAGAAGAAGAATTCTGAAGAGCGCACTTTTTTTAAGAGAGCCAGTTTGATTCTTTGCCTCATAAACCTGAAGTAGAGACGGCATTATGGTTTCGCCAAACTTGCACATAGAGGCACGAACTTCACCTCCAAGCACAGAACAAACGGTTGAACACAGCTCCAAATATGCCACCTGCAGAGTAGTATCAGCTAGATATGCACGATTATATTCCTCTTTTTGAACAATCTCCTCTAAATACTTAAAAATGTCATTTTTTATAGTCAGTAGAAACTGGGAATGCTGACAGCCGTGTTTTACAATCCTTTCTATGGCAAGTAAAACATTGACTTTCTTCATATTAGGGTCTCCGTATAGTTTTTGGAACGCTTTCAGTAAATCTAAGAAAACAAAGCATGATACGCATAAACATATTTGTAAAAAGATGGATGGAAACAGGTACATTTCGCTGGCCAAAGTGCGAAACAGTGTGTCTCAATTAATGTGTTTCAAAAATTCCTCTCTTATTTAATTTTTTCAGAGAGAAACGAGCCAACTTTATAGCTTGAAGTTCATACAGAATTTTTGGAAAACAAAGAAGAAGAATCAAAGGAATTTTCAAAAAATTATGCTGACTAGTTTTCTAAAAAAAAGTAATGCACAACAGAAAGTCTACAACGTTGCTAATGGAGATATGCGATTTGCACTTACATCATCAATACTTAAAATTTCTTCTTTATTAAATATTTCTTTCATTTTTTTGAGTACTCGTATTTGCCGGTCTACTTTAATTTCAAGTACCTAAGTACATACTGGTCATTGGAATCCATCCCATCTCAAATTAAGTTGGGAAGTAAAATTTGAACACCTTGGTCAATCTTTCAAAATGAAACTACTTACATCTTGTTTGAGCTTGGGCATGAAAGTTACTTTTGGAGAGCTCGATTAAAAGTACTAAATTAAAAAGGAGGTACTAAGTAAGGTTCCCCGTCTCTGAAACTTGAAATTTGGAAGTTCTCCCTTCGACAAAGATTCATCGAGATTGCTAAAAATATACATACCATTCCATGTCTGGACATCGATCTCTGCCCAGAACCTTGGTTGCGGCAAAACATGTTCCAAAATAATATTGGCGTAGTCATTAAGAAACCAACGTTTCTTCACTGAGTGAACGTGTAGAAACGATGAAATCAAATCGCTGCATTTTAGAGTTCCTGCAAAAAATTGAAAGAAGTAGGAGATCAATTGGTATTGTTACATCGTTGAGACTTGACAAAAGCTGCATAATAAAATCGTCAAAAAAATTTCTTCTCCCCTTATAGACAGGTTCTTGATTTCTAACTACGGAAGTTTCCACTTCTACCTGCTTTATGGAATAGATTTACTACCTACTTTATTCAGCGGAATCTGCATTTGTCAATCAAAATTTAGGATCAAGTGTCATTTACTGCGACTTGCCACCTCAGATACCTCCTCAATCCTCCGGCGCGGCGCGGCGGGCGGATGTGACGATATTTTGAAAGTTCCCGCTCTTACGGCGTCAACAGCGGACATCACTCATCGGCGCATAGGCCGAATTTGAGGTTAGGTGCATGCTTAGCAAACAATTAACAATTCGAATTCACTGGTAAAACCATTGACAAAACAAAGTGAGAACGGAAAGTTACATTCGTTATCAAAGTAAATGTCGGCTCAGAAAACGCGTTAAAGACTGAAAATTTTCAGCGATTTTGCCTAACACATGTGGTCGTGAAACAGTTTACTACAATGTTCAAAGTCAGTTGTGTGCAGAGGGGTATACCTCTAAAATTTGTCAATTTAGTGGCTTGTAGTATCTCTAAATCATACAGCTCTTTGGCTCAACATTCGTCAAAAGATCCTGAAAACAGAATAAGTGAAAAGTGGGATGTAATGAGTGCAGTGTGTATCGAAAGGAATCCAATTGTGTCACGAGAACTGAACGAAATGGAGACGAAAGTGGCATCATTGCTGGAAAGGCTTGAGCTGGAGAATAGTAAGAAGTGCAACTTTGAACTGAAGTACCAAAAAGAAAAAGCTGAGTTTGACAAATTAAAGAAAACTAGTACACAGGTGGAGGATGAAGAGGCAACAATTCCATCACAGGACTTCATTGATAAGAATACCGCTGAATTAAACAATCTGCAGGCGGCTCCACGCACAACAGAGGCAGACAAGAACAAAGATGTAAAATCCTTAGACAGATGCCTGGACTCTCGCCTTTTGCTTGTGATCAAGAAAAAATTAGGTAACAAGAGTTTGTGGCATCTGCCGCAAGATGTGAACCGTGAAGATGAGACTCTGAGACAAACTGCTGAACGCATCGTAAAAGAGACTTTTGGGGATGGTTTGAATGTGAAATTGCGAGGTAATGCACCCGCCGGTTATTACCAATACAAATATAAGCAGGCACCAGAAGAAACTGATCAGCCGGTAGGAGCAAAAGTTTTCTTTTACAAGGCCAAATATCTAAATGGTGGCTTCGAACCAAAGAACTTCGAGGACTTCCAATGGGCGACTAGGGAAGAGTTGAAGACACTGCTCATTCCTCCGTACTATAAAGATGTAAGTTTGTTCCTTATTGATGAAGAGAGTAGGAACATAGATAGTTAAAATAAACTGCAATTGGTAATTATTTTGTTTATACGTGCTTACCTTGTAAAAATTTAGTTTTTTGTACAGTTTTAAATAAAATGGAAAAAATTAACTGCTTAAGATATTGATCTTTTCATTTAAATCAAAAATAGGTGATTTATGGCTAAAAAAAGGAGCATACTTTCATTGCAATTTCTCAAAATCTCGGTTAAGTATGCTACCATATCTTAAGATGAATCCAGGGTACCTCTAGGTGAATATTTCCATAATATACATGCCTATAATGCCACCACTAAGTATGAATTTCACTTTGGATTTTTTTTTTTTGAGGAATTGAATTGACCGGAGGTAGATTCATGACTTTAAAGTATATATTTGAATTTAGAGGTTAAAATAGGCACAAAACTAAAGTAAAAGATACCGCCAAAAAAAATTTTATGTATCAAAAACCATAAGGAATTGATTACATATTTTTAGCTGTACAATTTTTCTATATGTTAAGGTCAATCAACTAAAAAATTCAATCATAAACTGGGAAGGTATGTATTTACCCTCTATCAGTTCAGTTCATTGAAAATAACCTGAATAAAACCCAGAATTGGACTTATTTCTGTCAATCGATACTAAGCGCCAATTTGAGTTCCTTTTGAGGAATTTAGAATGCCGGATAGCGCATTCTGTCAAACGGAACTGACCGTCATGGAAGAGCATTGCGAGTATAGGACGGAATGAGCCCGACGCCTGGTTTCACCACAAATCCAAGCCCCCTTCTACCTTCCTCACCCTATGGCGCTTAGTTCCGTTTGACAGAAATACGTCCAATTAGTCATATCGGTGGCAAAAGTAAAGAAAAACATAACTCCATTGCGTTGTTGAAAAATTCCTGCACCTACCTATTTAATTTTTGCAAAGAGAAATTAGCAGACTCTAAAGCTTGAAATTAGTACAGAGTTTTCTGTGAATAGATGTGAAGGCGATGAATTTTCACTAGAAAGAGAAGGTTTGTCTGTTCCTATCCTCAACTTTTTCAACTAACGTAACTAGGTAGTAAAAGTGAAAAATGAAATAAAATCACACCTCTCAATTAGAGACATAATTGCTACTATACTTCAATTGCTTAAGAGGGAACCAATCTGCATTACTTGACTGAAGTTCGCATGATTTTTTTTTTGACATTCACAATTATTTACCTAAAATTTCATCCAAGCATTACAGTCAAATGAGATGAGATAACACAATTTTAGAGAATGACAGAAGATTTGCTGCCTTCACTTGGCGTTGAAAGTAGGTAAATAGAAGAATGAAGATGGCAGATCGTTTATCTCACTATGAAGGTGAGAAAAAGTTATTTGACTTAACTCTACACAAGACTCCCAGGCTGAGGGAGAAATTAAGCATCAAAATACAAATTTTCTCATGAAAATTTCTAAATTAACTAACAAGTTAGGAATTAGCCATAATTGATGCAAAGTTTGAACTTCCAACTTGCAAAAAAACCAAAGTCTACTCAAGTCAAAGCATGCACCGATCTAATTTAGGTACTGGATGTGAAAAGGGCACTCCTCGATTGCGGTGTTTCAGAATCTCTGTTGCTGATTAATCCCTTGGAGGAGAATTTAATGGGTGATTTTTCCAGAATTCTTTCCACAGAGAATTGTAGAATCATAAGGAATATTAAGTAAATTTTTAGTGAAATGGATGCATTCACTTAGGTATTCCTTACAATGAATGAAATATTAGAGGAGACTCTGAAACACTGGAACCAGAAGTGCCCTTTTCGCATCCAGTGCCTTAATTTCAGTGCTCTTAATACGGAGATATGCTTCTCAGCATGCTGAATTTCCTTCGGAAGCTTGAAAAAATCAAGTATCCAAAGAGAGAGGAAATATTCATGAGACTAACTCCAGTTAATACCCGAGTGATTAACTTTGTTTTTTTTTTTTCAGAATCAGAAAGTTTGAATCAACTGATTCTAATCTAAACTCAATAAGCTATTTCTTTGCTTACTTGTACCTTTTATACATGTTCAACTTATTTTGCTTGAAATACTGGTGCAAAATCCAACATACCGTCTTGGATTTTGCAGCATGTTGAGTTAGGTTCACTGCCGAGTGTGATCTGCTGATGAGGTCTAATAAGGCCCAAACTAGTATAGATCTCTCGGCGTGACTCCAACTTAATATTCCAATGCTAACTGCCTGAGCTGAGCACTCTCCCTCTCAGTTTCGTACTGGTACACATTAGAGTTCAAAAATTTAATTTTGACTCTTATTTTAATTTTTGGAATTTCTTGGCTTTGTTTCCCCGCAAAATGGTATGAACCCAGCACGATTTCTCCACCTTGTATTTATAAATGGCTGTCGAATGTTTGCAAAAATAAGAACAGCATTCAAAGTTTTACCTTCATTAGCCAATCGCGGAATTTCACTTATTAGTGACCCATATAATGCGACACGGGCATGTTGGATTGCGCTAAGACTTTTGCCTTTGTTGATGGTATCTCCAAGTTTTTCCAGTTCCTATGGCAGAAAAATGAAGATATACATATAATAATGTTGCCTGAAGGTAGACATGCTACTGTAACATCAATAAGTGGATTCTACACCACCGTTTTTCTTTTGCAGGCAAGAAATTCGAATGAAGAGGTATTTTCTTGCTTACAAGGTAATTTTGAAAATATTTGTCACATTCTAGAAAAAAATACAATATAGGCCGTTGGTTCAGAAAGAAATTGCAAATATAAGTCAATTCTCCCAAAATTTGATGGAGTTTATTGAATGAAATCCTTTGGCTTTTTAATTACTTTTCTCTCTCTCTCTCAAAAAAAAAAAAAAAAAAAAAAAACCCGAAAATTTTGCAAGGGTTAGCTTAACACATCATCTAAAGCTTCACCCTATTTGCACCTCACTCAATTTTTTTTTCTTTTAATGACTAAGAGGAAAATTCGCTCTAAACAACTACTAGACAAGCCAACCTGAACACAATACCAGCATCAACAGCTAGCGTGTGTCATCTGAGGCCACCTCTTGACAGAAGATATCACTTAGGATGGGATCTTGGTGATGTGGGGTTAGAGAAAGCAGTGCTGCTGTAACCCTAACTATAACCCTCTCCAAGACCACACCTTGCATAAGTGGACTTCATTTTGCAATTCAGAACTACAGTGTCTAGCTCATCTGTAAAAACACTTATGTACATAGAGAAACCAATGGTACGTGCGTTGTTTCTTTCTAGACTGAACTAGAAATCGTGGTTCGGAAATGCAAAATGCAGTCCAAGTGTGGTCTGGCACTCTACCCTGTCGGATGTCCCTTTGGCACTCTTCAACGGTAGTGACATCCTTGGCAAAGCTATCCTCTCCCTGACTCCTGAGGGAGTCCTCTGCAGTCCGCACTAGGGCGAGTCAAAAAACATCAACTTTTGAATTTCAAAATTGTATAGGGAGGAAAAGTTGCGCCTAGGTATTCGGTTGCGCAAAGCATTCTTCGAAAAAAATTTTTATGGGTGCCACTTTTGCAATTTGTGTCAAAAAATCTCATATTTAAAGCTGTTTTTTTTGCGATTTCATCGCACTGTTTAAGCAAGATAGAAATTGACTATAGCTCTCATTTTTGGAATATCAACTTACCTCTAGTAGTTCTTTAAGGTATACTAATTAGTTTATGGATCAAAATAATTTTTGTGCCCCACACATACCCTTAAAAATGCAAAAAACACAATTACGGCCAGTTACCAATCGTATAGGTCAACAATTTTATTGATTTTTTTTTAGGTGACTTGGCAACCACGAAGAAAGTCAATTTTTGGTTTTTAGGAACCATTTATGTAATTGTTTAGGGGAAAATATTAGTTTTTCGGATGCGGGCGGTTTTCCCCCTATTTGCAAGCTCACGCTTAGGCCAAATTGCTCGATTTGGTCAAAATCACAGTGAATTTTGCCATTTTTTTTGTCCAACTTGGCAAGCATGTAAAAAATCGGGCCTTCAATTTTCCGAGACTCTTTTCATAGTAGCATACGAGGATCTTATAATTATTTCGCCAGGGAATGTTTTTATGCCTCCGTGGAGCCCTTACCAACGTGGAAAAACAATTTTTATAAACTTTTCAGCGATTTTTGCCAATGCTTTGGAGTGACTTGGCAACCACGCAAAATCTTGGCCTTCAATTTTCAGACTCTTTTCATGGCAGAATAAGATCCCATAATACGTATTTCGTTTTGGTTTTTTTATTTTGGTACCTCCTCAGAGGCAAGGAAGAGATGACTGTTGACTCCTATTCATCACTTTAAAAACCTTAAATATTTTAATTATTTTTCTTACTCATTTTAGCTTTTATTGATAAGTAAAGGTTTATTGATTCAAGGACTTCTTACTTTTTCATTGTTCAATTTATTTTTTCCAGATAAAACAACAGATTAAACCTCCAATGAATTAAATATTTAAATAAAATGAAAAATAATTGATTATTGAATATTATTAATAATTATTATTAGTTTTATTTAATATTTTATTTAAATATTTAATTTATTGAAGGTTTAATTTGTTATTTTATCTGGTAAGTAAGAAGTCGTATCCTACTATGAACAGAGTCTCCGAGAATTGAAGGTTCAATATATTACATGCTTGCCAAGTTGGACAAAAAAATGGCAAAATCCGCTGTGATTTCGACCAAATCGATCGATTCGGCCTGAGTATGAGTTTGCAAATAGGGGGAAAACCGCCTGCATTAAAAAAACTAATATTTTCCTGAGAGGAACTAGAAAGCAGGGAAGGTAGACCAGGTGGGTCTCGCTCTACTCTCCCGGTACCTGACCTAGCTCAACCCCCAGCAGGAGGACACTAGAACCAAAAGGAAAAGTACAAACACAGGACTTTCAGAGAGTAAGACACACTCAAGCTCTATCAATGTTTAACATACTAAATAAACTTAGTTGGAACGCAAATTATATTTTAATCCATGTTAACCCCCAAAAAGTACATTACTTTTGAGAGGCGCTTTAAGCGTAAATTATCAGGTTCATGTTCTGATAAGTTTGAATAATGATCTGATGGTGTAAAAAGTGGACGTATTTATGCTAAATGGAACTATGTGCAAGTAGGAAAATAGGGTGAGCTCGTCAGTTGAGGGCTGTAAGAATGGATGGGGATTTAAAAGCGCCAGTGACGTCAGCGGCAACGAAGCTGTCTCCGTTGTCGTTCTCGCGCAGCTTTGACTCATGAGCCTTGTCTACAACGCCCTTGTCACATGTCCACGGCTCACGAATTAGTGCTCAATTCCTTTTGATTTAATGTCAAATCCCGCTTTTCCATTTTCTCGAAAGGAACTATATCCACTTTTACATTGTTTCTTATCCAGCTTCCACAAGCACACCCCGTCTTTCCACTTGCGCATATTTCCTTTTAACATAAATGCGTCCAAGTAAGGTTAAGATCAAGTTGAGAGTGTACCTACCCTCATGATGGCATTGTGACAAGTGGAAAAAATGTGAGACCATGTTAATCCATTCTCTGGTTGCTCGTTGATGATCTTAATACATGCAGAATTTTTTAGAAGATCCATTAGCTCCTCCGCTCCTTTCTGAAAAAGTTGAATTTCCAGATTAATTTAAATAGGGCTCTTGTATATTCTTTTAAGTTCATTTTTCAAGAGTATGTAAAGAACGAGAACTCCTACATGTTTCTGCTTTCAAAAAATTTTAGGTGAGAAAACAACTTATCAGAATCACCAAAACATCAAGCAGAAAAAAATGCACCAACAGAATTTTCATAACATAACATGATAAATTGACAACATTAACGAAGGCAAAGATGGTGCAACGGCCTTTTTACATTGAAATCTTAACAGTTGAAACCCAGGGTTGTTGTCTCATAAGATGTCGCCAACTCCAGGCCAATGAGAGAAATTATTTATAATAAGTACCACAACTTAAGCCTCTTTTAACCAGTCAAAAAAGCTGTTAGGAGCTCATGCCAACTCGGCATCGCAATCCTTGCAAAAAGTTACCTAGGAAACTTCTATGTGTAATAATAAGGCTACTCTTAGATTATCCAACAGTCCCATTTGTCAGATACAGAAAGTGTGCAATAAATCTGAATTCTCTTGGTCTATTACCAGGTAAAAAGATTATTACACCTTTTTCTTTTGTTTTAAGCTACTTCCTTATGAGAACATCTCAATAAAATCAATATTAAATAATTTTGGAAGCGTTGGAGGGGTTTTCTGATAAAAAATGATTAAGTACTTACATTACCTTTCAAAATTATAAACTTTTACCTGATTGAAGACGGTAGATAGAATTGAATTAATGGTAACAGCAGCAAGAAAATACTGATTGGATACTAATGAAACTCATATCAATTGAAAAGATACATCTTACAAGGATGGATATTTTTCACTTGGAAAAAGTATTGGAATATACTTACCTTCTTCTCCATGATTGCAGTAGATTCTAATGATTGAATGCATGATCTGAGCATGTAAATATTTTCCTGATTATACGCCATCCTGGAATAATCTCTCCTTCAAAGGAACTCTTGGACCACAGCCTTTCAGCTACTTTAAACTACTACAGATAACATGAGAGGATATTTCTTCTTAGGGATGACTGCAAAGCCTTTCCATTACTTAAAAAGTACGAAAATTCATCATAAAAGTGATGAGTGGATAAACCTCTCCAGTAAGCACCTGTCTCAACATTGAGTGATCTAGGTATTCAATACTTTATTGTCATAAGAATGCAAGATTGTATCCTGAAAAAGAACAAAAAGATCAAAATAAAACAAAGTGCCTACTGAGTCACAACGAAAAAACATTTGATATGAAAATGGTTCCATTCAATTACGTTCCTGTTGCTTTCTCAGAGTTCCTTGGGAGTATACTTCATTGGACTGCCGATCACTTTTTAAAATGAATTGTTATTAAAGGAAAAGGTTTCTTTCCATAGGTAGCGACTTTCTTTTGCTGTCCTCTAAAACTTACCTCAAGTCTAAGAGAAACTTATCATAGAAATGTTTCTGTCAAAGTTGCAATCTGAGATAACATGTTAACTAACATTTCCTCATGGTTACTTGACACCGGCAAGTTGTTTCAACACCGACGGTTGGCTCAGAAATTTTTTTTGATGCCTATCATCGGAGCTAACTGAAAAAGTGGCACAATGATTTTTTGAGGTTGATGGATTTCTGGATTACCTGTTGCTTATGCAGTGGTTCATCCATTCGGTTAGTTTACTTATATTCTCTGAGTCAACTGTTAGAATTTCAAATACATCCAACGCAACCTCTTTAAACCCAATGATTGCAGTGACAGAAGTTATACATATTCTGTTGTACCATTTTGGGGAACTGAAATACAGATGATAAGTACCTGTACTTAGCAAAGAAAAGTTACTTTGATGACATGAGATCTTTGATATACTGCATGCCTTTCAAAGTTCAATATACTGTGACTGAAATATCGACATGTATTACAATCAGCTAAGTATCTGTTCTTATCAAAATATATGTAACTCACCTGAGAAATGCTGACAAGTATGCGAATAATGGTCGTACAAGAAGAATTGGAATAGCTCATTCCAATCGACTGAAAATCAACTTATTGTTTCCCATGGAGTTGGGGTTTCTTGAGGCACTTTAGATGTTTGGCATGGACCGAAATACTGTTGTCAAGCTGAAAATACTCATAAAAAACAGATAAGGAAGGGACGGAGCTAGTAGCCAGTTGTGAAGGAAAATATTATGCACATGCACAGTCCACAGTGAAATTTGCAGGTTAGATTCGTAGCGGGAAAATATGGTAAACAGTGTGATTATTGACCAATCAGAGAGACTTTCTTTTTGAAAGTTCCAAAGTAACAACTTTATACAGTCAGAATGTCTTGGAGCCAGAACTTCGAAATGCAAAGGAAAATTATTCTATCCACGACATATAAGTAAGTCATTGTTCTCTGATATTTAGATTTTCTAGCATTAATTCATCTGATGCTCAAACTAATTACTTTTATTATGGAACCCAGGATTGGGGTTGAAATTATGGAGACTGGATATTTATGCTAAGGTTTGAGTACCGGTAAGACTGTTGGTGGCGCTAAATTTGAAAAATAATTAAATCCATAGCCCGCCGGGCGAAGCATACCAGACTGGGGGTTTGAAGGACAAAGCGTATCAGTGCAGTTTTTAGAAAAATTGAGAAGTCAATGATTTCAGGTAAAACTAGCCTTAATGCATATTCCGTGAAAAATTCGCTTTCAAATTCCAATTTTTAAGCGTCAGTAAGTCAAAACTTTCTTTCTGATATAAGGGTCCATGAAATTTCAAAACTTCTAACACATATTCTCAAAGTATCAGGACTGCACTTACGCGCCTTGTCCTCCAAGACCCTCAGATATCCTATGAATATAATGAAAAAGCTGTAAGCAGTCCTCTTCTAAGGACACCAGCGCATGAGATGGAAAGAATAGTTTACTAACCTGGAGGGATCAAATTCAAAATATGGAGGCCCAAAATTTTGTGATAACAATGGAACAGGAGATAATATTAAAAAGAAGATGTGGAACTTCTGTTGAAACATAACTCGGAGCACTAAGCAAAGTACGCAATAAACACCGCGAAAAACCTTGTATATCATGAAGAGTGCAGCTACGATGAGAATTAAGAATATCACTGCAGTGCTAAAGAGTCTGAAGAACTACCTTTTCCACGGGTCATAATGACTGAATGAAGGAATAAATGAGTTAGAGCTTTAGGGAAGAGTTGGTGTACGGAAACAAGTGTGAAACATTTTCAACAATTTTAGTGTCAGATCATCAGTGATACTTCAGAGTAGAGTGATTTTGAATCCTGCTGAATAAGCACGATCAACGAATTTTGAGACATGATTAAATCTTTCGCTTCCATCTTTTACATAATTTATTCCTCAATATGACCTGACTTAACTGAAGTGAGCTACATGGGAGAGGTCATACATTAAGTAGAAACTTCATAAGATTATATCTTCCTTGATACAGAACGTAGAAGTTCGGAAGTGGCTCCATAGATTGATGTACGATTTACTGCAAGAACTCCTTACTGTGTATGATTGTGAACATAAAAAATGTAATGTTCGACCTTTCCCAATAACTTCATGCTCTGTGCACAAGGGAACTGTCAAACGAAGAAAACATTGGATTCAGCTGAAAATTTAAGGCAAATCAAAATTGTCTTGTTCGCATGTTACTCAAATCCCCAAAAAGGGGTTTCATAGCCTAAACTATGAAAATGTTCAATCTTAGAATAGTGCAATATGCACATGTGTCAACAGTAAGTTGAGACTTCTCGATAAAAGGAGTGTTGGCACCTATCTTTGCAATTTCGAAAAGATAATTAAAAACAAATTAAATAGGTACAAAAATCAGAAAACTTCCTTTCCACAATGCTACAGAATCTCAATTCTTTGAGTTTCACAGTTCCCAAGGCAAGATATTGAAGGTTTGACTAACTTCGTGAAAGCCAAGAAGGTAAAGTTTCAACACTCTGATTCAATAATTGAGAACACGTATACAATTGCTTGAATAGATCATAAGCCCTAGGATTCAATTAAACTTTTAAACCATAGTTGATCTGGAAGTTGCAAGTGCAATGCCTACTTCTTTTGGACCAAGTTTAGCCAAGACGCAACAAGTCGCACTTCTGCAAAAAGTTCATTGCGAGCGATTTGGACTAGTTGTAAATATTCCTCTGACAAAACTGTGAAGTTGAGAGGGGCTATTTGAAACATGATAACAAACTTCATGTTAATCTTGAACATAGAGAATTACTCAAGTAAAACATTTCAAACCTCTTCTCCTTTCCAACTAGATGCAACTTGGCGCATTTCTGGTGACCAGTCAATTTACTGGGGGTTATCAATATGAAAATTATATAGCACAACTCCAACACAGTTAAAGCCACTTTAAACTCACTTGATAGACTCATTTAAAATTTGTGAGTATGGTTGGCATTCACATTTAAAAATTGAACCGTTGACAGTATTTTTCAAAAGAAAGAAAAAATAAACTAGACTGGCCCTGATACTTAAAGAGAAAATAAGATCTCTCAATGGATCTTGCAAAATAAAATGAAATCTGTGATAACCATGATATTTGAGGTTTTAAATATAAATAATGTTGGACGATTAAAAAATCAAAAAGACGAAATAACAAAGTTAAAAAAGTAAGGTTTAATTTGGGCATGTTTGGAGGTGGTTTGCTTTACATCAATGAATTTCAGTCAAGAGCAGATGTTATTTGTTAACGTTGTGTATTGACAGATACGAAGGTCCGCATTGTTCGAGAAGTCAGAGTTTCATTCATTGTCAAGAATGCAAGTATCAACCGGTCTCTGCAACAAGGAAAAAAAAACAAGAGAAAATTACTAAGAGAACATGCTGAAAACATAAGACGCTCTTTTAGGGAGCCAAAGGAGAATTGCTGAAGGGTGGGAGGGGGCGACAAAGGCGGCAAGACTGCCTCACACTAAATGGATTACATTCTGCAATGAGGGACCACAATCTTTGACTCTTCCATAAAAGCACCTTTCTGCAATAGGATAATCGATGATTCATGTGATGTTTCTAGAATGAACTAGAAAAAGTGGTTCTTTAATGCAAAATGTGGTCCAATTCTTTGAAGTTCATCTGAGGAGCTCCGAGTGAAATACCATTTTTAATAAACCCTAAATTAGACTAGGGTGTCTTGGAAATGATGAGAATTCTGGTTTTCTTGCTATTTGCTACACTGATGATTAATGATTTAACTTAAGAGTGACTGACGCCCGTTGTCTTTAGGTGTGAATGAAAAAATGAATTTTTCATCTTGGAGTTCACAGAACATTGGTGAGTTCATTCGTTTTAAAGCTGCACTAACTCAGAGCAGCTGTGACAGCAGAAAATTGGTTTGGGTTCGCTCAGATGAGGGAGCCTGCTGCAAAGATGGTCATCACAGTTAGCAAATAAAAAAATGCGTTAACCTCAATTTCATGCATGTCATAATCGTTGCACTAATTGTAGAAAATGGAAGCTCTGAAAATAAATTTCACTTCTAGGATTCTATTACTCAGGGCAGCTGTAACAGCAGAGTAATGTTTTGGGTTCGCTCAGATGAGGGAGCCTGCCGCAAAAAGTCATCATGGTAATAGAATTAAGTGATCTAAAAAAAAACCTTGCTCTGAATTTTCCAACAGCCCTGAGGAGGAGATTCTTTTTTCTCTCTCAACTTGGGCATGCAAAAACGGAGGCCATAAAGATAGAGAAATCTACAAGTTTTAGAGATGTACTAACTCAGGGCAGCTGTGACAGCATAAAAATGTTTTGGGTTCACTCAGATGAGGGAGCCTGCTGCTAAGTGGGTCATCATAGTTAGCATTTATGAGAAAAAAAACTAACCCTATCAATAAAAATTGAATAAAGTAGTTAGGACTACGTAATAAATGCTTGTAGAAGCGAAAGAGTGTGAAAAAATGGATAAAAAATGAAAGCTAAAAGGGACCCGTTAAAATGCCATCTATCCTTCCTCAGGATTAAGTGATTATAACTGATATGGTGGAGGCCCACATAACTTAATAGCAATTCAACAGATCAATGTTTATTGTAAGATGCGTTCGTGATGGACTACCGGCCTCAACGGAAATTACCTGGTGATGGCATTCGGAGTATGACAATCATTCTTTAACCTCCGTCAAGACAACACTTTTGGTGAATTTCATGGAGGTTAAATGCTTGCTGCAACAGCTCAGCACCTTCTGCACGTGGTGAATGGAGCATTGAAGTGTTAAACTAAGTCACATGAACAGTAATTAGGCCTCAGTTGGGGACAACAGGTAACTCTATGGGTAATTCACCAAAGTAATATCATCTGTATATCACAAACGCACCTCAGGTAACTTGGTTTTTTAACTCATGTTTTAGAGATTCAAACCCCTTGCTTTGGAGTTTATTTCATCAGGTTGTGCTTCAATTCATTCTGGAATGGCCAAAACCACTAAATGGTTGGTTCATAGAGGCAGAATAGTGAATTGACTAATTGAATATCATTGCATGATAGCAGACGGGCAACTCTTCACTTATTGAGAAATTGAATTGAACTTACCCATGGGGTCTATTTGGACCTCGCACGCATCTTCCTCCTTTTGCGCTTCAGCCTTCGCATACGCTTCTTCCTCCACTGCAAACAAGAACACGAAAGGGGATTAGGAGTGAAAAGACATAACAAACGGATGAGAGAGACATTTTGTTGTGAAAGCCTATGCAAAATTTGAGGGAGAACTAAGTAGAAGAAACTGCAAAAATACTAGGCAAATGTTTTAATGACTCAATGATGGTATAAGGGGTCTTTACCATAGGAAAATGATCTTCTAAATGAGGACACATGGAGTAACATTCTGATTCTAGCTCTCTCCAAAGGCGGATAAAGAATGGTGGTCGCATTACGTGCCCTCTGGACATCACACGGTGTCTGGTAAATGGCCCAGGGGGCCAGCTCAACCTCAGATTGCACGGCAAAATCCATACCCTTTTGACATCACAGCGCTTCAGGATCGTAGTCAAAATCGAAATGCAACCACCATTCTTTATCTGCCCTGGCTCTTAAAAGTACTAAATGTATTTTGCCTTACTCCTATAATCCTGCTTTCAGCGAAAGATTCATCTTTAAGTCATTCAGTAGTATGGACGCATTTCTGTCAATCGGAACTAAGCGCCAAGGAGAGAGGAAGGTAGGGGGGCTTGGATTGGCGGCGGAACCGGGCATCAGGCTCATTTCATCCTGTACTCGCACTACGTTTCCATTGCGCTTAGTTCTGTTTGACGGAACGTGCTATACGGCATACAAATTCCTCAAAAGGAACTCAAATTGGTGCTTACTTCCGTTTGACAGAAATACGTTCAAAAGGTTCAAAGGTTAGGGGGCAGCAAACCGCATGCGATGAAAGATAAAATTCTTTTCTCACAATAGCCTAGTGCCTCAGCTGTAGGAAGCCTGTAAAGAGGAGTCCAATTGCTTCCCTACACCTTTAACATCTCACTGCAATGTACTCAAGATACAATCTCTAAAGACAGCGTCAGCATTGATGGAGTGGTTCATCACTTCATTGCGTGTTTAAAACTTGGATCTTAACCTGCAGAAAGGCACAATTCAACCCTAAATTTGTTCAGCATTGTCTGGACCAAGACCAATCCACACAGGTCAGTCATTGCGCATCTTTTTGAAAGCCACTTCCCCGCCTGGCCCTAACTCGGCTGCACTCAATAGTACGTCACAATGGGTGCTCCCATAAGAAATACATTGCAAGCACTCAATAGTACGTCACTGCGCAGTAGAGTACCAAAACTCGTCCACGGGAATGACTGACCTGTGTGGATTGGTCTTGGTCTGGACAGATCAGATAGAGATGCTGAAGCATCAGCACGTTAGCGTATTTAGACCTCTAATGGTAAAGGAAGATATTGGATTGTAGAATAGGGCAGTATTTTGTCAGTAACCCTAACAGCCACCGGGAAGTGTTCACTGTTACAGAACAGATTAAGGGAGGAAATAAGCACAGCACTTGGTCCTCAACATCCGAGTCCCACTATACATGCTTCGGACGGGGAAGATCCCAAAAAGGTGACACAGCTAGTGAAGTGGACATGCGTGAATCATTTCATGAACTTGGTCTCTCTCTAGTCGGAATTGAGATGATACTGAAGAGGCAATTAAAATTAAGGAACTAGGTAGTAGCTCTTCTAGGCCTAATGCTAACCTACATGATAGGCTGACGGTACCCCTCAATGTGTTACCCTCATTCCTTAGTAAAATTAATAGTAAAATTTCCCAATTCCCATATAGACCTCTCGCATGCGCTCATTTCATCAGAAGCCTGGTTCAGGCTGTTGGACATTTCATCATGAATCCTGACACCACATTGTTCAAATATGCTAATTGTACTCTTTTAAGTACGGATAGTGGAAAAAGCCACACAAATGTGATACCAACGGAGATGTTTCTAGATTAAGTCCGTTCCAATTAGGTAGCCTGAGTGGCACAAGGAAGAAAAGCTAGGAGGCAAGGGAGTCAGGGGATCAGCCCGGCTCCTAATTGCGATATGCATATGAAATAGGGCATAATAGTTTCATGGAAATGAAACTCTGAGCGAGGAAAAGAAGCAATACTAAGATAGAGGACTGAATCACTAAGTTATCGTGAGAGCGGAGACCATGAGGTGGCCTACGAGGATGGGTATGAGCGGTTGGTCATTTGCGGTAAATGCGAAAATAAAGAATACAACTAGAATTAATAGAAGAAATGATGATTGGTGAGAATCTTACCTTTGCTCGCATAATGTAGAACTAAAAGACTAAAAGTATTTAATCTTCACAAGGAAGATTGAAGAGGATAAAAATAACACTTCACGCTCTGTCCATGGATCAAGTCGAACAACGACGACGAAGTGAACTGGAAGTGAAATGGAAACACGTCACAACAGAATGCAAATGGCGGCGTCGTTGTCTTTGATGATTGTTGAATTCTATTGATCCATCTAAAGGCGCCAAATTCAAATTGACGCTCCCCTTCCAATGGTGCGCATTGTCCCCCCTCCTCCCTGTATTCGGATTGCGTGGAGAGTGACCTAGAGATGTGCTTTAAAATCATGACTGTTCGTGACCGTTCATGACTTACTTTTTCCACTAAGTTTACCGTAGGATCACGTATCTCGGTTCAGTGAAATTTTTTCTCTTCCTACGAATTTTAATAATCAGTAAATCCTATTGTATATTAGAATCCTAAGGGTAATATTCGTGAGCGCTCTTTGACCACACCGGTAACTCTATAATGTTGAGCTATCTTCCAGTGACACTACTTAGCATGAATTTGTGCACCACTAAGCCCTCTTTCTGAATTTTTAATTCCAGCCCGAAAAATTTTGACAAATTAAAATTTGCACAATTTAGTGTTGTCAGTTGAGCACGCAAATGCAAAGTTAGGCATGCAAGCACCAGATGAGTCCTGTAATATTCGTCAACACTAAGAGGCCTGTGGGATTTACGAATTTTTTAAGTCGTAAAATTCGGATTCGAGATGGATTTTCATTGTACCCCAGCCCCCCCCCCCCTCCCTCATAACTGCGGAGGGAGGTCACCCTCTCCTACCATGCGGGCAATTCTATGAAAAGTGTCCGATTTCAGTCATGAACGTTTTATTTGTAAAATGTGTGATAAAAAATATCACATTTCACTTAAAATAATGGAATGTAAGTGTTTTTTAAACCGCTATTTTACTTTAAATATACGATTTCCTTTTCTGCCGCTGTATTTAAAACTCTCTTCCTTCACATAAAATGGCTTCATTTAAATGGGCCTGTTGCATGCAAGAGATACAGCCGCGCGAATAGACTTTGTAGAGGTTAAAAGACACGAAAATTACGATGGTCACATTAAAAAAGTCTGAAATACACTCCTTACTGTGCAATTTGCGTTGTTAGGAACGCGCTTTATCAAATTTCCCGCGTCTGGGGGCAGTTTTCTAATCACCGGAAACGAGCAAACGGCGGGCTCGGTGATTTCCGGAAGATGCCGAGTCGTTGTTGTTGTTATTTTTTCCTTCAGTTTGTTTACAAACCCAACGTGATCTCCTATAGTGGTCCATATACGCTTTATGCGGTAACCAAATCGATCAACTTTTAAATATCCAACGCAATCCTTCTACATTTCATTTCACGATGTCACGAGCTCCGATTTTTAGGTTGCCGGCCAGGTTGGCCTAGTGGTCAGCGCGTCTGACTCTAGGCCAATAGGTCCCGGGTTCGAATCCCGGTGGTGGCGACAAATTTTCATGGAACTGACGAGTGGATCTGCAGAAACAGATTCCACTCGGCCTTAATCCCTGAAAATTTGAAAGCCTGGAGCATGGATGTCCCGAAATCCCATGATGTCTAAGGACAATAAATACTGTCTATCGATGGCTGTAGGTTCCAACGGAATATAAGCCACTAAACCAGCAAAAAAAAAAAAAAAAAAAAAAAGATTTTTAGGTTATGTTGTCAGTTTTAGTTGAACGGAAATAGCCGCGAGTTGCCGTTAATTGTTTCCGTTAGAAAACTGCCCCCAGACGCGGGAACTTTGAAAAAGCGCGTTCCTAACAACACAAATTGCGCAGTAAGGAGTGTATTTCAGACTTTTTTAATGTGACCATCGTAATTTTCGTGTCTTTTAACCTCTAAAAAGTCTATTCGCACGGCTGTATCTCTTGCATGCAACAGGCCCATTACGGAGAATGTAAAGTACGATAGTGAATCTTAATCCATTATCTGATTTATAGATTCCACTTAAATTCCGCATTCAATTTGCAAGTTTGCATTTGTTTTGTCACGCGCACTTCTATCAGTTTCCGGTTCATATGACCGGACTGAGAATACTTAAAGAGTTAGCACTTCGATAAGATCTGAGCCTTTCCTTTAGCATCATTGATGAAGGACCGCTCTTTTAACTCAAAACAACGCGAAGATCAATGAGAATACACAAAGTTGGATTCTGCTTCTGCATGATCCAATGCAACTATTTTAACCCCGCGGTGGGCCGGGTTGCATATGCTGGATTTTGTGGGTGAAATCTGAGATGTACCCATACTGCCTACGTGCGCTCGCGATAGCATACAGGTACAAACAGTATTTTAGCGTATTTGACCCGGCCCACTGCTGAATTATAAAATAGATTTGTCGCAGGCAAGTAATCAAACCAGACGTTTTCTCGAAGGCCTACGTAAATAGTTAACTCATCATCACAGCGTACCACATTCAGCGCATTTTTTACGAAGAGTTCTGGAGTTATAAACGTTTTGAAATTAAAACTTTATATAATCTACGGACTTTCCGTGTATTTTACTTTACAAAATGCTCCTTATAATTTTAAATCATCAAAGATCTGACAATTCTACATTTTATGACACGCTGTTTTTGATATGGATATTCGTCCAAGAGCTAAACATCATTAGAGACTTCATTTTATATTTCAAATTGGTACAGTGAATTACTTTTTCACAAAAGTAAAGACTTATTTTGTTTGAAATTATCAAAATAACTAGAATTTCAATCCAAGGAAGAATATTTGAAAATTTCATGCTGTGTTCAAACCCTGCTTCCTACACTCTTCCATTGTTTTTCGCCTTATTCAAAGGCCGAATACGTTTGTCGGACAGAATCTCATTCTGTTTAGTGTCGCGTTACAGATATGTGCGATAGGAGCGTCCAAATAGTCGACTGAAATAGAGGTCGCGTTACAGGGAAACACTTATTACAACTGTACCCAATGGCGGAGGCTGTGGGCAGTTCTCAGATTTCGCCCGCAAAATCAAGCGTATGCAACCCAGCCCACCGCGGAGTTAAAATATTTGCATGTCGGGTTCAAACCTAACTTCGAATATTCTTCCCTTGTTTTACGCTACGCGCATCATTCAAATGCCGAGTATATCTTCCGGAAAGGCACCTCGATTGATTTATATCACGTTATTTTGTTTGCAATGTTTTTTCTCGGTTAACTGAGGAGCTTAGAGGAAGTTATACTGAATATTGTTGGATGACTCCAATATCAACGGAGGCAATGGAACATGACGAAATGAATATTAAACAGAGAATCGTGTTAATTTAAAAAAAAAAGTTGGAGAGAAAGACCGGGATAATACTCATTCTGCTTCACTTGGATATGCCGATAGCCGAAAATATTAGTCCCTGATCGGAAAAAATCAAATTATACGATCTTCTCCCCGTGATCAAGCCATTGCGCTTGCAATTTTTTGCTGAATTCCATTTCTTTAAACATTCGTGATAGGTCTCATCAGGCAGACAGAGGTACAAATCTGCCGTGCTAAGGAAAAACGCCGTATTATTATTCGAGAGTTGCCAAATTTCCTCTTAGAAATTTTTTATTTTTGATGAAAGTTGTGAAGTGAAGAAGTGTCTTGAAAAATTCAGATTATTTAGATCAAATCTAGAACAAAATTCACTGAAAAATCGGAGGAAAAATATTTTCAAATTTGCCCGAAAATTGGTGATTTACCAAAAGAAATTTGGCAACGCCTGAGAGTTTATACGGCGTTTTTCCCTCGCACGGAATCTCAACCAATGCAAATTCGATCCTTACCGTATAGTCCAGGCGCCTGGTAAGTCCACCTGGAATTTTGGGTGCACAGCGATTTTTATGGCTTACTATATGTTTTTTGGGTCGCTGAATCCGAATCTGAAGTTTCCTACCGCGTATCTGGTGAGCATTTTCCGCCATTTTGAAAAAATGGCCTAAAAAGGCCTTTTTTGCGGTTTTTTTTATATAGCGGCTACGCTTGAGAAAAAATCCCGGATTTAGCTAATGTTTTGAATAGCTAACAAAATTTGGAAGAAAATGGTATATGAATATGCTAGGTTTGCTCAAAGATTGAGGAACCTCGGATCTCGGAACTTTGGAACGCTTCGGAACTTAGCTGACCGCGGCGAGCCGCATCACGCGTTAACGGGTGCGCCGCGAAAACGTGAATGGGCGCGATCTTCCTCAATTTTTAAGCAAACCTAGCATATGTATACACCATTTTCTTCCAAATTTTGTCAGCTATTCAAAACATTAGCTAAATATGGGATTTTTACTTTCTCGCTCCCATAGGGTAGAGAGGAAGTATTGTCATCCTCCAAGAAAAAAAAAAAAAAAAAAGTTGAAATTTCATCATTTCTAGACGTTTGAAGGTCCCAGGAGTCAAAATAACCATACTTGAAAAAATGTGTGTCCGTCCGTGTGGCGTCCCCCAAATCTGTGTACAGCGATATCTCAGAATCTATCTGTTCGATTTCATTCAAAATTGGCACAGGACACCATATCTATGGTCTCCTTATGCACGTCCAACGATTTTGAGGTACGCTAAAATTTGGGGGGGCTACGCTCAATTGTCCATTTTTAGCAAAATCACACGGAAAGCTCATTTTGAGGGACTGTAAATTTTAAAAAATGCCTTTAATTCTTTAAAATTGGGCATCAAGCACATCACCTGGGTCGTTAATTTAAGATCCTAAAAGATCTTTGGACTAAACTCAAAATTCAAGGGATTACGAGGCCCAAAAGTAGAGCACTTTGCTCCGCGACATTCCACAAACAACTCATTTTCAAAGACTGTAAATTTGAAAAAAAATGCCTTTCATTTCTTCGAAAGTTGGCATAAGAGCACCACCTGGTTCAATAATGTAAGTTCCTATGAGGTCTTTGGACTAAACTAAAAATTGAAGGGTTGCGCGTCATATAGCGAGGAGAGCACTTCGGTCACACGGAGAGCTCATGGACTGTAGATTTTGAAAAAAATGCCTTTAATTCTTTGAAAGTTGGCTCAAAAGCACCATCTGAGTCATTAATTTAAGTTCCTAAAGGATTCTTGGACTAATCTCATAATTGCAGAGGGGCCGATAGGAGACGCTCAATTCTCTGATAAATGAGTCGGAACGCTTCTAGATAATAGCAGCAAACGCTTTGAGTCAGGTGAAACCTAGGAATTCAAATGCATTATATAATGCATCATATACTATTTCCAAAATTACTCCGTAGGTATACACAAAGCAAAATTAGACAACTAATTAGGTACATACTCACATTACACATAAAGGTACAATGAATCATCAAGCTAACGCCAAGAACTGACACTTAGATCTTTATTAAAAACTAATATGTTTGTTGTTAATGAATTTAGAATCCCGGCAGATTCCATCTTTTGCGGTTCCTTTTTACGAGGTACTAAGCACAAATATAATATAATAATTCGGCACAAATATGACTGATTTAATGCTTGTTAATAAAGGAGGTTATAATTGTTATAACCTGTTTGTTGACGGTATAAAGGGACTCTAGTCTCCAGCAGCAAGGAGATCGCGCGCAGCGCTCTCTATTGTTTTCGCTTTGAATTACGGGAATACGCGGTAAGGAGATGGCGCTCCTGGCGGGCAAGTGGTGAACCTTCCAGCAGGTAGATTCGCCCGCCAAATTTAAAATTTGGGAGATGCTAAGCGAAAACCGTTTAGTTTTAAGACTATTTGAACATCGAATAGTCATTCTACCCATTCAAGTAGATATTTGATGGCTTTTGACCGTGCTTAAGGAGAGATTATAATATAAAATCGTATCTGAAGTATGATGTCAATGAATCTAATGGATCCTAATGAATCGTAGAAAAGCTAACAATGGGAACTTACGGACCTGCCGCCTCCGATTGGGCTGAATTTTTTTTTACAGACTCTATGGACCAATTCTAGAGGTCAATTTGAGCCGTTTTCCCGAATGCGCAATAGGAAGGGCGTAAAAAATTCCCAAAAGTTGCGTTTTCGGCGTGTGATTTGGTCGTGCGGCGCGTGGCAACACTGAAGCAGCCTCTAGTACCGCTTTATCGGCCTAAAGGTTTCAGCGGAGTCCGGAGCCCTACTGCACACGTACTGGTTCAATGATAGTGATGTCCCGGGTTCGATCCTCGACTTTTTATTTTCCGCATGATCACGTAACATTTTATTTTTAATTCTTCATCCGCATTTATAAATCAAGCAGTTCCGATCACTATCCCCCCCTCCCTCATTTTACGTACATTTTCCCCCGATATTTATTCACATTGGCCACATATAATCGTATGAAATTTCATTGATATAAATTAATGAATTAAAAAGCAAAAGAAAACCTTATTTGTCACTACATTATCTTCAAATGTTTTCCTGGAAAAATATGTAATGTGTAAATAAATCGAAGAGCAACCCCAAACCCATGTGCATGCAAGGGTCACCAAGAAACACATTATTTTAGCCCTTTGCTTTTTAATTCATTAATTTATATCAATGAAATTTCATACGATTATATGTGGCCAATGTGAATAAATATCGGGGGAAAATGTACGTAAAATGAGGGAGGGGGGGATAGTGATCGGAACTGCTTGATTTATAAATGCGGATGAAGAATTAAAAATAAAATGTTACGTGATCATGCGGAAAATAAAAAGTCGAGGATCGAACCCGGGACATCACTATCATTGAACCAGTACGTGTGCAGTAGGGCTCCGGACTCCGCTGAAACCTTCAGGCCGATAAAGCGGTACTAGAGGCTGCTTCAGTGTTGCCACGCGCCGCACGACCAAATCACACGCCGAAAACGCAACTTTTGGGAATTTTTTACGCCCTTCCTATTGCGCATTCGGGAAAACGGCTCAAATTGACCTCTAGAATTGGTCCATAGAGTCTGTAAAAAAAAATTCAGCCCAATCGGAGGCGGCAGGTCCGTAAGTTCCCCTTGTAAGATTTTTACGGATCGCCATCTTTGACAGGAGACTTTGTTAATCAATTACATATTTAATTGAAGATGCCTCATAAAATCAACAAGTCGAGTCCGAATATATGAATTCATCACATATCGCGAAGACATTTACAATAAAGTTCAGTGGTTTGAATAAAAATTTCATAACTATTATCCTGTGATCAAAATTCCGATCAAACTTTATGATTTTGTAAAATTGGCAGTATTTTTCTAAATATTCCAGTAAAAGTGTCTATGCCGGCGCGAAGCGCCGGCTCGAGCGAGAAAGTCCCGTGCGGTCTCCGCACCAATCCGCTAAGCGGATGGGGGGGCGAAGCCCCCCAAATGCCGGCGCGTAGCGCCGGTACGCGGCGCGAAGCGCCGCGCATAAATTGGCCGGAGGCCAATTTTTTTCTCATGCGTAGCCGCTACATAAAAAAACGCAAAAAAAGGCCTTTTCAGTCCATTTTTTCAAAATAGCGGAAAATGCTCACCAGATATGCGGTAGGAAACTTCAGATTCGGATTCAGCGACCCAAAAAATTATAGTAAGCCAAAAAAATCGCTGTGTACCCAAAATTCCAGGTAGCCTCATTTTTAGCTACCAGGCGCCTGGACTAGTATGCATTTAAATTTCACGTGTCTTTTAGGGTATTTCACTGTACTTAACTTTGATCCCATCATAAGTTTGCAGTTTGAGTAATTACCTCTTCGACGCGCTGGGTGTTCACGTAAACTCGGAATTCGATTCATTCTTACTCCATATTAGTTTTTAGCATTTTTTATCAGTTGACATAATGTACCTACCAAATACTGAAGAAAAAGGAAGACAGTCTCCATTGATCTTAACGATTTCAAGGAAGGTTCTAGAATCGGAGGTCTATTTCCATGGATAGACTGAGATCACATAAGCCTGGAAGGCCTCTGAATTTTTTTCTTTTGGTATTGCATACTTATTTTTATTTTGTTCAATTTTTTCAATAGGAGTCCGGGTCCACGCACACAAGCTAATCCTGAAATGTGTTCTTACTCCAACATTGAGATAAGACGCTTCTTCGCTATAAATAACACTGGCCCCGTCATGATCTATAGGTCAGAAAGGCCTCTTTGCTTGGACCTGAAATGGTGGCTCAAGCTAAGCCTCAAGCATATCCATACAATGCCAGCTGCATCCGGTGGCGAGGCGTCAATGATCGATTATCGGTTGAACCCATTTGAAGTTGTGCTGGAGAATTGATTATGAAGATCCATAGTTGCAGACACCCTGTTTATCGATCCTTTTCCGAAGGTATAAGTGGCAGGTCAATCGATATATCGCAAAGCGCGCCACGCACCACTGACTGTATCAGCAATAATCAGCATAATCGAATCAACTGTTTTCGAAAGAGATAAAGTCCGTTTTTTCCATAATCCCGGAGGTGCGTGAAAATACACGCAAACTAGATCTTACCTGAAAATGAACTTGTTCCCTCTTGTGAAAACAATTGACTCAAGCAGTGTGATTCAGAAAAGTGCAAAAGTGCAGTATGTAAGTGTAATAACATAATGAGTAATTTGTTTGAGTGGGCGATGATGAACCCTGACCTCTCAACTGACTCCGCTAATTAATTAAATGCAATCCATCATCTTTTCACCTTTTTGCCGTTATTAACGAGGGGAAGACTTTGTTTGTCCATCAATCAAATTTCAGGAAGAATTTAAACATAAAACGTCTGTCCTTCGGGAGGAAAGACAGTTTTGTACCCATCTCAGTGGACTTTTGAGTATCTATGAGATCATGCAGGAATACAAAATATAACTATTTTCTCCCCTTCAACCCTATTCCTACGTGCCTTTGATAGTAGCTCAGGTTACCTGTGTGCATTGTTCAGTGGGAAGTTGAAGAACCACGCGATTTCACTAAAGTTTGCAACCTTATTAGGTACGTTACTTTATATGATCTAACTATTCTCGCTCATCTGGTTTCATTTAAATTAGAACAATGGATGGAACAGTGGCGACAAGTTTCTGGAAAAAAACTATGTTATCTCGGGCTCTTTTCATGGCTCTTTTTACTCTGGACTTAAAATCAGGATCCTAACTTGCAGGTGTCTAAGATTTTTTTTTTTTTTTTTTTTTTTTAAAAAATTGAATTAGACCAATAGGTATATTCTTCGCTAAATAATAATGTAAGTAAGATACAAGTTAGTCGGTCGTTTGTGAATATTCTATTTATCCTATCTTTATGCACAAGGTGTGTATTCCTATCATGTAGAAGAGGTCACGATAAATCAATAGGAAAAAAATTTAAATTAGGTGCAAAGTGCGAAAAAATAGTTTTACCTTGGATTTTTTATGAAATATCCAAATAAATAGGAGACGCTTTCATAACGCTCTCTGGCGCTCTGCGACGCCTGACCGCCACAAAACTAGGCCCTGCCACAACCCGTCAGAGAGTTGGCACTCCCTCATTTCTCGTGGAAGATTTAATCGCCGCAAAAAACTTGAAACTAGCAGAAGTAATAGAACTCACGGCAAAAGTAGTGATACAATTATAAGACCATTTTTTTTTCTCAGAAATATTTTGATTTATATTCATTTGAGTGACAGGGCGTCATATTAGTCGAAGGTAGGAGGGGGAGGAGCCGTCTGCTGAAAATACGGGGCTACAACTGCGAAAAGTCCATTTGCGCAGGTCTCGATGGATTGCCACTGGCCCTGGACAGGGGAGCTCTCTCCAGGAGACGTCTTGATGAAGAAGGCGCATCCCTTCCTCGCGCCGTTGGACAGGCGCCACTTGTAGCAACCGGCAAGGTAAGCATTCGCACAGGCTCCCCGGTACTCAATGGGCACTCGTTTGAATTGTCGGTACATGGAAACGCAATTGTAGTAACCCGTCCGGAAACCGAAACTGAAATTGGCGCATTCGTCATTTTGCACCACGGCGTACATCATTTGCAGCAATTGTGCCACTTCTCCCACCTGAAAAGAAATTCCATCGATCGTTGGGAGAAGATCACGAGTTGTGTGCCTCCCCTATCTTGTTTCAATAGACAATGTAAATTTAATTATTTTTCTATTGCTGATAATTTAAAATATATAGCACAGAGGAAAGATAAAGTCAATTTTTATTTTTAAAAAAAAATCGAAATTATAGTATTTTTACCGAAACTAGTCTCCGTGTGAATACCCCGGGGAAAAATTGCCCTGGTAAAAATTGGCGATAAGAGCTGCGTTTCAAAATACCACAGGAATTCGTATAGCCGGCTAAAGAAGGCTACAGAAAATCATATAACTGGCTGTAGAATGCGGAGAAAATCATACGGTCGGGCTTTACGAAGCGATAAAAAATTATGCAGCCGGGCCATAGTTCCTATCGCCGGGCCTTACACTTTATCGCCTGGCTGTTGCTTTTTCGCCATCGATTATAAAAGGCTATAGGAAATTGTGTAGAAATTCAGGTGCTTTGGAAATCATTAAGTTTGATACGGAACCACCTTAATATTTACAAAACACACATTATATTTTCCTTTATAATACATATTTTTTTTCATCAATTAAAATGAGAATAATCCATGCAGAATGTGCAAACATTTCAAAATCATGAGTTGAATAACGCTGACTCCGCCAGATTAAATATTAGAGCCTAACACAAAGCGGAGCGGCGACGCACTGGCGCCTACAAACCCAACAGGGATACTTCACGCAATGCGCAACGCGTGAAGTATCCCTGTTAGGTTTGTAGGCGCCAGTGCGTGTTCCGCGCTGGCTGCCCGCCTGCCACGGCGCTTGAAGCAACTATTTCACACCAGAGGTATTGCACAGTATCATACGAAACTGAAGGCGCTCTATTATATTAGTAATGACAGGCATCCATCAAAAGTACGGAGCTTTCCTCGCAAAATAAATCAAGATACTACGGCCCAAAAAGAGAGCATGTATTCCAAAAACTCACTAAGTCCTAGCATCCTTAATTAGTAACGTTTAGCATACACTTTATTGCCTGGCTGTTGCTTAATCGCCATCGGCTATAAAAGGCTATGAGAAATTTTGTAGCCGGCTATAGAAGCTATTGGAAATCTTACAGCCGGCTGTAGGTCTATGGTATTTTGGAACACAGATTCTACTGCCAATTTTTATCAGGGTGAGCTCTGGAGTTCACTCTTTCACCATAATGTGTAAAGTTCATTCATCATTGATGACATAAAGTGCAACATCTAAAATTGCAATCCCAAAAAGTGATAAATGAGCCCGATAGCGCAAAGGGAGTGTCGCGCGCCTCACTCCAAAAAGCGCAAAACCCTATGCTCGTAAATGAAAGGAAATTAAGAAAAAACACATACATGCATTTTTATAACACTCTAACTAAAACTTAATACGAGGGACTTTAGGTCGGCTTCCGGGATTATTCTTTGAAAATTTTCCATTTATACGTCGAAAATATTTTCCCGAAAAGAGGAAAAAATCCAAACAAAGGCAACTCGTAATAATGTAACGCACGGTAATAATGTCACACGGGATTCGACGGTCATAACACCGTGCTCATCGTTACAAGAATCAAAATCCACGGTTCTACTACCGTGGAATCCCGCGTGACATTACTACCGTTGTAACGGTAGAATAACTGTGTTTTTTTTTAACGGTGAATGGTACAACGAATTGTTAAAAAAAAAAAAAAAAAATTAAGAGCCTTCCCAAAAGTGGCCCCTCGTCGAGAACTTAGGGGCTTCATTAGTATGTGGCTTAAATAAATGAATCCTTATTTCAGAGAAACAAGCCTCCGGAAAAAATTTAGCTTCAGTATACGTCTGGTTTCGCAATAAAGCGTTGCAAATTTGCACACGTCTCATATTTTCAAGAATTTTATTTTAAAAAAACCACTGCTTTGGGTATTTTATGATATTCTTTGACATTTTACCAACAGTTGGTGTTAATATTGAATGCATGCTTGTATCGATACGGGTACTACTACTAATTCTGTATATACAACGTTGCAAAGTTAACATTATAGACCACCGAAAAATGATCATTTTATCAAGCATCTTAATCAAAAAACGAACTTGGTGACCGTACCAAGAGTGCAAGTATAGTTTAAACGACATACCGTTGCAAAGGTATACATTTGAACTTTAAAATGTTGAATTATAGGTTCTTTGTTTTCAAAGCGACCTACGTGGATATTTCATTAACATTTGAGGCGTAAATCCACCGTATATTTCATTTGTCTTTGTAAGTTTATATTCAAAAAGTGATTTATTAATTGGTGGTGAAATAGCGTTGCCAAGTTTATAGCTTTGAATTACTCTAAAAAACTTATAAACATTTATAAAACTCATACACTTACTCACATTTTTTGAACTCACATGAACAAAAAACAATATGTAATAATGCTGAAATAGTAATTTTTGACAAGTCCATGCAACAATATTTTAATTACTCTTTTTCTTCAGTTAATTGATGTTTTATTATTTTATTTCTGTTTTTAATTTGTTCACTTATTGTTTTATTTATTTTTCTTATGGCGAATTTATTTTGCATCTATTTAATTTATTTGCCATTAATTATTTTTATTAATTTTATTAACATTTTATAATTAATTTATTTTATATAGATTCATTCGATTTTTTTAAAAACATTCAACATCTCTTGACCTCACATACAAGAGACTTCATTTTTCAAGTCACATTAAATGTATTCTCTAGATCAAGATTAACTACTTAAAAAACCGTCATATTCTAAACTAATGATGTAGTCCAAGTATCAACGAGAACAGGAAAAAAACAACGTGGGAAAAACGGAAAATAAGGCTAAAATACAAAAACAAAAAAACAGAAAAAAAATCCCGAGACATTTCGACTCAAAACTGAGTCATTTTCAGTCAGAAATATCAAAAATGAAAAAATATCTATGAAAAAAGCTGGGACCTACACTGCCGTGCAACGCAAAAACGCCGTAAAGGTCATTCTAATTTTTTTGGGAGCAACGTATCATAGCAGAAAAACTTGTGTACCTTAGGAAAATTTTTTTTACAGAATTCTTTTGCAAATACTATCAAGAACTTAACCTGAAAATTTGAGGTGCATGCTTTAAAACAGTTTTTATTTTAATGAAGTGTTAAGTTCCAGAAAACGCGGGAAAATTCTGATGGATTTACGACGTTCTTGCTTAGCACGGCAGTACCCAGTACATATGTTTGTGGCCAGCCAAGGTCCGGGAAACACTAACGAAAAACTAACGAAGCGTCTCGGGTTTTTTATCGTTGCATTTTAGCCTCGTTTCCCGATTTTCCCCTCGTTTTCCTCCTGTCGCCGTTGTCTTGGGCTGCTTCGTAAAAATTTGTATCAACGAGTATAAGATTGCTCACCGTCATATCTACTTTGACCTGGGTCGCCTCATGCCGGTTGAACTTAATGAAAGACTTGGCCAGTCGCTGCAACTTGGATGGGTAGTTCGAATAATTCGACCCCACCGATTCGAGCGGACTCGGTGGTGGGGGTGGGGGGATGTCGCGGGGTTGAGTTCTGCTCCTGCGCTGCTGGTGCCGTGGGATAAGATAGTCCCGGTGCTGACCGTAGGCACTGGCTGGCTTCCTCGGAGCGGTGACCTTTGAACCGAGACTTGCTACGATGAGCACGATAACGAGACACCTCATCAGCATCGTGACGGGAAGACTGTGCATTTTTTTTTTTTTGAAAACTCACCTCTCGCTTGTCGGCAGCTGGAATTTGTTTTTCTCCCCTTCTTTTTTCCCCTCCATTTTTTTGCGATGCACTCTATCTCTTGCCGCAATCACACGCTGAATGTGGGAGGTGAATGTGGCTTGAATGTGGGAGTCAGCGACCCGGTGCCTGAGTTTTGCGCGTGTCGCGCAAAATTCAGCTACGATTTTCAGAGACCATCGGATAATGTCTGATTTGTCTGAACTTTTCGAATAAATTTGATACACATCTGGATGAAAATAACTCGAATTTGAGAAATTTCCGCTGTTGAGCGATGACTGTTGACTTCCATATTCAGCTGCCAAATTCAGCGTGTGATTCCGGCATCTATTTTAATTTCGTCGTAAACATATCCTCCTACTTTCCATCATCGATGATGCGAATGCCTCTGCTTCGTTCGTCACGCTTTACGGATAGGTCAGATACCTCAACTTGGACGTATTTACGTGCGAAGGAACTTTCTCAGTTGTGACATAGGGGCCGCTCAAGTATTACGTAACGCACTTAGGGGGGAGGGGGGTTTGCGCCAGCGTTACGGCGTGCTTGACAATGGGGGGAGGGGGGTCATTGGTCAAGCCAGCGTCTACAATCCCGGCGGAAATTTTTTGAAAAAACGTGCAAAAAATTGAAAATCCCGCCCTTTCCGAATGAATCTTTTCAGCGCGTGACCCAGCCGACGCAACGCGAAATATCTCCAATAAAGAAAACTTTCAAGCTGCTTACTCAGCGTTTTCTTGATTTTTTGAAAATTGGGGGGGGGGGAGGATGCAAGCGTTACGTAATTCAAAAGGGGGTAGTTCTGCGTTACGGTTGCGTTACAAGGGGGGGGGGGGGAGCGACAAATCGGACAAAGTGTGTTACGTAATAATTGAACCATAGGCCCTGTCATGAATACATTCTCATGAGGCTCAGGGCTCAAGTCGCATCAAACAAGTCTAGTTACGGAGCAATCGGGATAACTGCAGTAATTACTATTTGCTTCATTTAACCGTAATCCTGCTTCTACGAACTGTTGCATCGGCTCATGCAACTGAGATTTTATACGAAACCGAAGAAAAAGCTCGGATATTTTATTTTTTTTGCTCATGAATGGTCTTTGTTTTGTTACAGGTAGATTTAATGCCATGCGATGGAGATTGTAAGTGTCCTCTTTCTAGTTTTGGTGGGCATTGTCTCGTATAATTCATACTACGTTCACAAAAAGCACCAATACTGGAAAAGACGTGGAGTCCCAAGTATGTCTACCTGGGAAATCCTCGTTCAGGTAGGTATCACAACCGAATGGTCCAAAACTTTTTGTTCTTTGAATTTCGTACAACTGAATAGCAAATATGATTTTCTGTATCAGTTAAGCTGCTGAATGTCGTGAGAAGTATTAAAAAGTATATGAAGTAATTTCCTACACATCGATGGGATGTGAAAAATTTCCGCCATTCCTATAAAAATGATGGTCCGAAAATTTTCTTCTAACTTCTAAAACCGCTCGTGAAAGATTTTTAAAAAAAGTACTCGAACATTAGTAGCCGCACCGTTAAAGTTCTGGGAAGGTGAAATGATGAAAATCAAGTTGACGTTTCTATTAAGAAACATTTTAATTTATTTTCCAAAAGATTCAAAGTTCGTTCTGAATTTCAATCGTCGTTCGATGGAAGTACTGATTTCAGATGGCACCTCGTAAAGAGGCGCCGATAGGGGAATTTTTTGGCTCGTTCTTTTTGTTCCTCGGGACAAAATAATGTCAAATACGTCGAACAGGAGTAAAACAAGGGGGAAAAACGGGAAACAAGTCCAAAATACAACAATCAAAACCCCGAAATGTCTCGACTCGTCATATTTAGTCGGAAGATACAATAAAAATTAAAAAATATCCATGAAATTAATGATTCGATGATGATGAAATCAATGAATTGATGATCATCAATTAATTAATTTTTAATGTATTTTCCGACTAAAAATGACTCAGTTTTGAGTCGAAACATCTCGGGTTGTTTATTGTAGTATTTCAGCTTTGTTTTCCGTCTTTCCTTCTTGCTCTACGTCGAACAGTGAAGCGCGAGTGATCGTGGATTTCGTGGCGCTAATAGTTCGTAGTCAACGCGACAAAATCAAAACGCCTTCTCATTAATGAATATGCAACATACACAACTACAAAACAGTTATAGTTGCATCTCAAGGCGTTTCTATCATTGCCGCGCATTGATCGTTTGCTAAGATGCATACGAATTGGATTGAACGTGACTTGAGAGGAATGAATGAATTACATTGAAAACTTTAAAGACGTATTTCTTAAAGTCTCGATGCAGTATGAAGGAGGGGGGAGGGGTTTCTTCCAATGAGGCGCCATATGGTTAACATTCTCAGGAAGTCTTTAACGTGACATCATGAAGGCAACCATTTCTGCAAACTTGGAGTAACATTCAGCAATTAAACTTTTGAATGGGCTCATTAAAAGGGTTTACCATGATACATTGCTGCAAAAAAAGTAAATAAAAATACAAATACAAAAAAAAGGATGTTACGAGGTTTATAAATTTTAGGGGGGCCATGCAGGCCTCCCGGATCCCTCCTTTGTACGCCCACGCGGCCTTGATAAATCTGAGTGAAATTCTTGTGTTTTAGTCGGTAAAGTTGTGGCTGGGGCGGACTCATGTATGGATGATATTCATGGAGATGCACGATGCGTTTCGCGGGCACAAGTATGGAGGGTCGTTCCAGATGGTGCGCCCGAGCCTCGTCCTCCGCGACCCCGGGCTCATACGATCCATCCTCGTCAACAACTTCTCCAATTTCCACGACCGGCACAACATGGAGCTCAGCGAGAACGACCCAGTGCACTGGGACCTTGTCCACCTGCGCGGCCCCGCTGGAATCAAGTGCGGCAAAAGGTATACCTGAATTCTTCAAATGCACCGCTAGACAAAGTGCAAAGTTAAGCATTCTAATACATGATTCTTAACAAGAATTTTACATTTAACACGAGTTTACCGAAACGAAAATTACTAAAATTAACTCGCGACCCCGAGCTCATACGATCCGTCCTCGTCAACAACTTCTCAAATTTCCACGACCGGCACAACATGGAGCTCAGCGAGAACGACCCAGTGCACTGGGACCTTGTCCACCTGCGCGGCCCCCGCTGGAATCAAGTGCGGCAAAAGGTATACCTGAATTCTTCAAATGCACCGCTAGACAAAGTGCAAAGTTAAGCATTCTAATACATGACTCTTAACAAGAATTTTACATTTAACACGAGTTTACCGAAACGAAAATTACTAAAATTAACTCTAACCAAGGTATTCAATGTCTCTTAGCGCGTGAATTTAAACCCACCGCCCATGAAAACACAACGGTCTACGCAAGTCAAATCGCGCACTAAACGGTATACCATAACAGTCTCCGTGGTATGAAAATATCGCAATTTTGATTTCAGTGCTTCGATTTAGCTGTTGCACGTTGTTAACACTTTAAACAACACAGGAAGGGAAAGGAACACCGCTCGATTGAAAAAACCCACCAATTGTTGTGATGCGCGATTTGACTCACATAGATTATTGCGTTTTATGTGAACGGGCTATTAAAATTTCCCGTGACCATTGTAATGTAAAAACGGTAATATCTTAGTTAGGAGTTGATTTCAGTAATGTTCAATGCAAACATCGTGTTCCACATGAAATTCTGGTTAGGAAGCATTTATCAGAATGATTAAATTCCCATCATGTCCGGTGGTCCAATGAACAGTGAAAAGTGAAAAAACAGCTCCATGAGCAATGAGCATGTTCAGCAGGGTGGCTCGAAGAAATAATGCCCCCGGAATCGTTTGCTGCCAGAGGGAATATTTTTTTAGGGTAAAAAAGATGAACACTAGTCGTAATCCCATCAAAAGTTCAAAATTTTCTAATGTTCCGGATTGAGCATTTTCATTTCGTCTCCTCTAATTTCACCATTTTTTGTGAAATTTACCTTGTAATTTTTCATGAGCGGAATATTTGTGTAGCGGCCAGTGAAAATACTTTAATTCAACACAAGTAGAGGTCTTTTCTTTATTATGCTTTAATGTAGCCGAATTCGTAACTAATATCAGTCGTACTCATTGCAAATTGCGTTTTTGCCGATCGAAGTGACCCGCGAGGCACAAAAACTTGCCGCTAAAGATCTGAAAACTTGTGATTAGCAATGCCCACCCCCCTCCTCCCGGAACTTTACCACATTTGCAGCCATAACTAGTCGCACTCATTGCAAATCACATTTTTGCAGATCGAAATTTCAGGAAAGGAACAAATGTGCTACTGAGGATTTAAAAACCTCTGGTATGGTTCAGCATGAGCAAACGTTCAAATGATATTGGATATTGATAAGGTCTCCATGCGTCTAACTCGCATCTGTCGGTACGGCTTCTTTTCTGCGCTGAGTTAAAGTCTCTGAAGTGATCCTTACTGCCTTGCGTTTTGCCGTCTTGGCGATTCCTCGAGTGGTTCAGCATGATCAAATTTTTAAATAATAATTAATGTCTTCATGCGGCAAGTAACTCCCATTTGTTGAATCGCCTACTTTTCTGCGCTGTGTTAAAGTCCCTCCTGCATTTCGATTGAACTTTTAAACAAATTGAGTTTAAACTAAAGCAGGGAATATACTGATTTCAACGGTACAATCAGTTTTTATTTTGTATTTTTGATTTTAGCAAGATACCTGACCCCTGCACTAAATGACCGTCGTGCATATCCACGAAATGACGATTGTTTTAATATTAAAATCGGTACTTTACGCAATAAACATGTAATCTTCCAGCTATTAAGCTGAAACAACATTGTTGGTGGTAAATTTGCTGCAAAAGAGAGGCTTTAAATATTTTTTGAGTGAAAAATTTGCAAATCACGTAAAATTATACATTAATTTGTGCCCATATGAACAAATTTTCAAATACTTTAACGGCACGCATTCGTGCTATGCCTGTAACTTCGATTGACGAAAAACACGATTTGCAATGAGTGCGACTGCGAATGTGGCTAAGTTGCGGGGAAGGGCTTATTGTAAAAACTTTTTTGGGGAGGACCAGAGGAGGGGCTGGGTTGGTCTAATCATGACAAAAAGTTGTGACCTTGGAAAAGTTTCTTAGTCCCTCGCGAACGACGAAATATGCGATTTGCAATAAGTATGACTGATTACAGTTGCAAATCATAATATTGGGTACATTTTTAGAAAATTTCAAAAGAGCGACGCCAAGAATGGCACAATTTGGGCCAGAAGGGATTTTTCTGAAACCGGGCCCAAACGATACCTTATGATACCCTAAAACTCTGGTAAAAATTTTAGCTTGAGTATACGCACCGTTTTTGAGAAATGGGGGGGCAAAGTTGCCAAATCGCCATCATTCTGGACAGCATTTTTACAGCAAAAAGACGGGAAAAATGGACGAAAAAGTTACACCATTGATGGGTTTGGGCTGTAAATGTTCTTATTGAGCCCCCGTGCATGTGATTGTCTTCAGTTTCAAAAATTTTGGACGTACAGTGGTCTAAAATGGGAAGAAATCGTGGACAGATAAGGATTCTTTGTCAAACTTTTTAAAAATGGAAGTAAAATTGTTGGTCTCCTGCAGAGATCATGGGGAACAATGTTCTTATCGGTCTTCAATGCATTCAATTGGGTTCAGTTTATCAAATTTTCATCGCACAATGGTCCAAAATGGGAAATTAGTGGACAAATTAAGATCTTCTGCCTAACTTTTTAAAAATGATGTACGACTATTGGTTTCCAGTAGACTTTAGATCCCAGAAAAATTCTTTAAATTCTTTTTTTGACTATTTAAATCTTTTTTACGTTTTTTCTCTCCACTTTTCTTTCTTTTTTTTAAATTTCTGAAAGTTTGCATATTTTATTGAAATAATGCTACAAAGTCTATTCTATAACAACGTTCTATAAACAATACGGTCTGACATATATAAATAATTAAAAAAAAATAAAAACATGCATTTTTCCGGGATTTAAACTCTACTGGGGACCAACAGTTTGACAGAGGATCTTAATTTGTCCACTAATTCCCCCATTTTTGACCACTGTGCGATGTACATTTGTGAAGCTGAACACATTTTCATAAATTGAGGACCAATAAGAACATTGTTAGCCATGAAAACTGCAGCAGACCGAAAATTTTACTTCCATTTCTAAAAATTTGACAAAGAATCCTGATTTGTCGACGATTTCTCCCCATTTTGGACCACTGTGCGACCAAAATTTTTGAAACTGAACACAGTTAAATGCTTGGGGGCCCAATGAGAACATTTACAGCCGAAACCCATCAAATATTTGACTTTTTCGTCCATTTTCCCCGTCTTTTTGCTGTAGAAATGCTGTCCAGAATGATGGCGATTTGGCAACTTTGCCCCCTCATTTCTCAAAAACCGAGCGTATACTCAAGCTAAAATTTTAACCAGAGTTTTAGGGTATCATAAGGTATCGTTTGGGCCCGGTTTCAGAAAAATCCCTTCTGGCCCAAATTGTGCCAAAAAACGGTCGTTTTTGGCGTCGCTCTTTCATGTTCCTTGATATTCTCGTAAAAAGTCTTGCCATGGAATAGAAAATCGGGCAACGTGAAATGCAGTATGAAAGATTCTGGTTAAATCCGCTCAATGATTACATTTGACTCATGGTTTTTGACTTCAGTTTTAGGGAGAGGGTCATGGTCACATTTGGATTGCATTTTGCAAAAAGGAACCCTGAGTGTTCCAATATCGCTACGATTATGCAACTTTTTTTTACCTTGCAAATATAAACTAACCACCTAAACAGATTTTATCTTCACTCATAATCAACTATAACTGTGAAATGAAAACTACCTTATAAATTTAATTTTTTGCAAGATTTCAGTACTTTAATTGCAGAAAGTGTAAGGAGCACATTCTTAGCAACATCGAATTTCTCTTGGTTCCTTTCTGCGAAATGCAATCCATTTATCATTTCAGTCTCAAGTAGATAGACAATTTGAACTCCTGTCTTTTTACAAAGGGCTTTTAAAATGTTTTGTGCTGTAGGCGGCGCAGGCATTCAGCTCCGTGAAATTGAGGCTATTGTACCAAACACTGCTGGATTGCGCGAGGGAACTAGATGCTCATATTATGCGCCTTTGCTTGGAGCAGGGGCAAGAGGGGGCAGAATTTTGTGTCAACGAGCTCATGTCTAACTACTCTATGGAAGTAAGAATATTTTTAAAACTTAATTGTATTATGGCAGAAGAGAGGTAAAAGTATATGGAATAAACTGACTACATTTGGACGTATTGCTGCTAAACGAAACTATGGACGAGTGGGAGAGATGGGGTGTGCTCTAGAAAACTGGATAAGAAATTGACTACATTTTGCAATTTGGACCTATAGATTCTAGCCCGGTTTAAAAACAACGTATGTGCCATTAGTTTCCAAATGCACATAAGTGTGTTTCCAGAATAGCCAGAATTTATAGTTCCAAATTGCAAAATGCAGTCAAAATAATGTAAAAGTGGGAGTAGTTTCCATTGGGGAAATGTAAAAGCGGGATTTTACATTCTACCTAACGGAACTAAACGCCGACTGTTTGCGGCACCCGTGAGCCGTGGGCATGGCGAAAGAGCGTTGTGGACAGGGCTCATAAGTTAATGCGGACCACGATCCACGAGCGAACGAGGCGGCGCCATTGTCGCCACTGACGTCACTGGACCCCATCATTTCCACCTGTCTCAGGTTCCGTTTGTCAGATACCATTTACCATCTAGGAACTATTATTTCCGGTTAATTTTAGACACAAAGTATGCGCCTGTAGTTTTCCCAGGCAAACAATCAACACTATTGGTTTTGCGATGCCCTAACTTTTAATTCCTGTCTAATTGTTAGTTATATCGCGATATCGACGGTGAAACTGCAGGAACGGGAATCTTGGTTTGAGACGCTGCCGACTTCTTGTTTTTATTTTTTTTCCTAAATAGAAAAATATTCAACGTCATTTCTTGAAAATAAGAAAACACCACTATAGAATACTGCTAGGGCCACGATATCTTTCGGGAAAAATAAGGTAAATAATGTCCAAAAATTTTCAAATATTATGGTCAGAGTTCTATCGTGTATCAGTGCAAGACAGCACTATTTTACCACTGCGTGATTCCTTGAAAACTTGTTTTTTCTCTCTGTGAGAAGAAAATGTTGTAAGAATGTCAAGCAACAATATCAGTTCGTTCCCATCTAATAAAATAAAATTGGAGGAGATTTTGAAACACCGCAAAAGAGGTAGGCGTTTTTGCAATTTTTCAATCAATACTCCCACAATTATTCGGCTGAGGGCAGATGGTAATCTTCAGATAATCCAGTGGTCTCAAGATTGTCCAATCTAGAACCAGTCTCTGTCGCTGAGAGGCGGCTCTCTGAAGGCGCAAAGCGCCGGTTGGGGATTTGGGCAGCGTATAGTGGTCAGGAGTCGACCTCCATGGAACACTTCTCATTACATGCTTTGTTACCAGGTGATCGGAGCCTCTGCTCTGGGTATCAAGTGCAACGCGATCCAGAATCCAGAGTGCCAACTCCGACGAGTCTTGGAGCTTTCGATGAAATTCAGCTTCCGCAGGTTCAGCATCTGGACCTTAGAGTCTATCTGCCCTGGTCTTTCAGGCAAACTAGGCTTTAGGATGCACGAGTCTGCAATAATACAATTCTTCAGGTAAGATGTTCCTCGTGGCGACGGATGGAGAATTTTACCCTCAAGGATTCAATACTCCTTTTAAACACAATTAAAACAGCAGCAGTCATCACCATTGTGTGGGCCGTTGACCTACCTTATAGATTAGTTTACCAAACTTCGACTTGATTGCTGACAAAAATGATCAACTCGTCATAAAACACCCACACAGTAGGTAGGTCAACAAGGGAGTCCTAAAAGTGACAGCTTTCACGCTTCCTTGTCTCCGGATAAGGAATAACTCCTATCTCATTCCTGAAGGAATTAAATATGAAAGCTGTAAAAACCCACCTCCCATTTTAGTCAAGGTTTTTATAACAGTCACAGCTTTAAAGGAGGTGAGGTGAAAATATTTTTGGAAAACTATGGTGTCCGCCAAAATGGCTTGTCGGGTGAATTCCGCTAAAAAAATTAAAATTCTGTTGCAATTGCAGTTGGGCTGCCCTCCTTGATAAAAACCTCAGTTGTTGCTTGACCATTGAGATATGTCCATGAAATGTGTGGTGATTCATATCATACAATAATGTTTTGAGTTTAGGTATGTGAAATACACTTTGTTTATTTGTGTCGTTGAAAAAAAGAAATCTCAAATGTAATACATTCTCGGCCGGAAGAAAATTACTCCCATGAAACATATGAAATCCTCAATTTGATTCACAGGTTCACTCAATTGTCAATGACGATGCAAAAACACGCATGTAATATAACTTGACGTGAAAAATCGAAAATAGAAGCACATCATAGTTTTTTTTTTTTTTTTTTTTTTGCATTTTCTGATGGTGTTTGCCAGTTTTGTAATCATGGACAAAGAATATTTCTTGTTAGCCATAAGTTTTGGAGAG
>NC_092796.1:43602-67610 GCF_918797505.1 Bemisia tabaci | reverse complement strand
TTATTTTTAAAAATGTAGACTTAACTTTATTAAAATCAACAACAATTTTTTTAAATAAGTTCGGCGGAGAGGAAGCGTCTCCTTTGGCTTATTACAGAGATGGCCCAGCTTGAAATGATTTTTCTCTCCAAAAAAATACTTTGACATACATATCAGTTTGGTTCCTTTTTGCTTAGCTCAGAGCAATTGTTTTGTGGTAATTTTACAGAAAAATACTGCCGGCCCTAAAATTTGACCCAAAAACTTGTATTTCTTTCGTGTTTGAGAATCGCTCAGAATTTTTGAAATATGGCTACGCTGCCGAGGCTTTCAGAAGTATGTCGTGTAGAGCTAAAGAGCCGAACCGGTTAAAAACGTGTTACTGTGTTTTTCGTATCGTCGCTTTCTTCCTCATTTTTAGACACTGCCGAGAGAAGAAAGATGGGGAGGGGAGGGGAGCATGAACTCAATAATGGAGTACGCTCGCCTGCTTCTTAGCTGAAACAATGTTTGAAACCGTTCTTTCTTCTCTTTTCTTCTCTCAATAAACACTTTTCGTTGAATGGTGAATGTCGCGAATAAGACCGAGAGTTTCTGAAGCTCGTACTCCCCGGTCAGGGGTCCATGAAAAAAGGTCTACAATTCGCAATTTATTTGAGAATTTGAGTGGAAATAATTGACTTTGCGGTGTTCCTGCATGTTTAGGGCTTGAGACTTCTTTTGAAGGAAGTAGGGGGGAGTGTAAACGGCATTTTGATTAAAATTTTACCAAAAAACATTTTTTTTTTACATGTTTTCGTAACAAGAATCTCATAAGTCTACAGCTTTTTTCTTGCAATTTCAAAAGGACGTATATTTTTCATTATGTTTCAAAAAATTTTATCGCCCTCTTTGTTTAGGCTCTTCATGTCTACTCATTTTGATTCAGATCATGCCTAGGTATTGTCCTCTATCTGAGCTGTCGTAGCTTTGCTATGCAGAACGTTTACAATCCTACGCAACAGGCATCCAACGTAAAAATTAGGGATTTCACGACATCAACGATAAAGAATGAGTTATGGATGCGATTATCAGCGGAACAGTTTGAGATGGAAAAGTCGTTTTATATTTTTAAAAAGGGTAAAGGGAAAATAAGAATAAGAAAGGGTGAAAATAATAATGGAAAGAATAATAATATCTCCAAATTAAAATTTTCTGACGACCAACATGATAAGTTTACTCAGTCATAAACTCCTTATTTGCTACCTCCTATAACTTCTCTTTGTTCGTCTATTTATCCTGAAGAGGACGTGGACGTTGCAATGAATTATATTGAATCTCCTCGCAAATGAAATAAAAAAATAAGTATCTTTTTAAGTAATAATCCTCATTTTCTGTGTTTTCTCAACTAACGGCAGCTGAACTGCTTTAGTGACAATGTTTTTACTCCCTGTTTTGGCCTTTGACATTATACAGGGTTATTCAAAAGTTACGCACCACTGGCCATAACTTTAGTTCTAATTATGATATCGATTTGCGGTTTGTGGCGTCCTCCCTCATATCGAGGGGGAAACTTTTTGAGGTACTTTTCAGTTCTTCACCCCCCCAGGGGGAGGGGGGCGGGGGGCAACTCAAAAATTTCAAATGGCAACCCCCATCATGTGATACATCGTTGGAAAGAGCATGAGAAAAGAAAATTTTTGGCGCAAACCGGAAGTCAATCTGACCCCCCTGTCAAAAGTTAGGGGGGTCCAAAGGTTATTTAGGGGGTCCGTACCTTCATTTTTTAGAGTAGCTTCGGCGGCTCTTGGACATACCGTTTCTCTCTTTCAAAGAGTCCTCGAATACTCCAAGTCTGATACCGAAGTCTTCATATTGCCCCCGGCCACCACAGCCCCCCCGTAGGAGGGGATGGGCCTGTTACAATGAAACATTGCATTAAAATGCGAAAAGTCACAGAAGAGTTTCAAACTTAGCATCAAATCCGAGTGGAACTTCTTGCCAATGTTAGCGCAAACGCAGCCTGCGACTTTAAAGTGAGTTTTCAAAACTCTTAGCCCCCTGCCCCCCTCATTTTTGGTTGCAGAGCGGGTAAAAACCGGGAAATTCACTACGAATAATGCCCGAAACTAATGTCCAACTTGAGGAGGACCCTTGAAACGTTGCGATCAGTCGGAGCATTGAAGTACAAGGACTGCCACCCCCCTTAAAGAACGGAAACATCCAAAACACCCCCGCTGCCCCCCTCATATTTCGTTGCGGAGCGGGTAAAAATCGGGAAAATCGCCAGAAATGATGCCCCGGTTCTTACCAGCTCTGCAACGAAAAAAGAGGGGGGCAGCGGGGGTTTTTATGGATATTTCCGTCCTTAAAGTGGGCGGCAGTTCCTGTGTTGCAGTTCTCCGACTGAGCGCAACGTTTCAAGGGTTCTCGTAAAGTTCTACAGTGGTTTCGGGCATCATTTCTGGCGATTTTCCCGGTTTTTACCCGCTCCGCAACGAATATGAGGGGGCAGCGGGGGTGTTTTGGATGTTTCCGTTCTTTAAGGGGGTGGCAGTCCTTGTACTTCAATGCTCCGACTGATCGCAACGTTTCAAGGGTCCTCCTCAAGTTGGACATTAGTTTCGGGCATTATTCGTAGTGAATTTCCCGGTTTTTACCCGCTCTGCAACCAAAAATGAGGGGGGCAGGGGGCTAAGAGTTTTGAAAACTCACTTTAAAGTCGCAGGCTGCGTTTGCGCTAACATTGGCAAGAAGTTCCACTCGGATTTGATGCTAAGTTTGAAACTCTTCTGTGACTTTTCGCATTTTAATGCAATGTTTCATTGTAACAGGCCCATCCCCTCCTACGGGGGGCTGTGGTGGCCCGGGGCAATATGAAGACTTCGGTATCAGACTTGGAGTATTCGAGGACTCTTTGAAAAGAGAAACGGTATGTCCAAGAGCCGCCGAAGCTACTCTAAAAAATGAAGGTACGGACCCCCTAAATAACCTTTGGACCCCCCTAACTTTTGACAGGGGGGTCAGATTGACTTCCGGTTTGCGCCAAAAATTTCTTTTCTCATGCTCTTTCCAACGATGTATCACATGATGGGGGTTGCCATTTGAAATTTTTGAGTTGCCCCCCGCCCCCCCTCCCCCTGGGGGGGTGAAGAACTGAAAAGTACCTCAAAAATTTTCCCCCTCGATATGAGGGAGGAAGCCACAAACCGCAAAACGATATCATAATTAGAACTAAAGTTATGGCTAGTGGTGCGTAACTTTTGAATAACCCTGTATTATTTACTTATTTTATGAAGAAATTTCAAAATCATTTCAAAAGAAGACTTATAAAACTTGAGACTTCGCTCAGCAGGCTTCTCATTCTGCGGACGTTTTTCATCCTTCGATATTTGCCACAAAAAACGCCTTCAATTGTGAAAGTATACTACAAACAACTCGAGAGTTGTAATAATTGCATACTTGATCTACAGGCAGGCACTCTCGCGGGTTCTGTAAAACTGCAAATGCTGAAATCCGACGGCGGCGTAAGTCCGCAATCACATATCTCGTTTGCGGTGTCCGAAAATATCTGTCTCTATGTTATGTTTTTAAAGGAGAACAAATCGACATCATTCCTTGAAGTTTTTTGCAGAATTTTCGTCACACACAGAGAGGAAAAATCACGACAGTTTTAAAGTATTGCCGTTGAGTAGTTTATCCCTTCCATTTTTCCTTGGGTCAACAAAATTGCTCAACCCTAGAAAAGAAAGAGATACCGCTTTCGAAAATAAGGAGAATAAAAAAAAATCATTGGGGAAGGGTGGATAGATTGAAATAAATATGAAACGATGTTTTCCTGACTTCTTTCACTTTAATACGTTATTCACATTACAAAAGTAGGTACAAATTATAGTTATTTGACACATAAGATTACTTAGGCATCCAACAACATTCTATTTTCAAGAAAGGTGATAATTAAAATAAGTCACCTCCATAATTAGCAAAAGCGCAATTATTTGTTATCACTTTATTAAAGAAGCTTAGCACGTTAAATTTGAGTCAAGGTGTTTAGTGTCAATTGAAATATTCCAAAGTCAAACACTGAAAAACAAAATTAAGTGAAATCAAGTGCTCAGTATTAGGGTGCCATAATAGCAGTTATCAATTTAAATAAAGTCATTCTAGTCCATGTAAATATTATCTTTTCATTTCAATAAAATAAAAACGTTCTTAAGTTTATATATTATCATGGAATGCTTAATTTAACTCAATTTTTTTCGATGTAACTTTTGATAACGAGCGGGATAGTATTGTTTTTGGTTCATTAATGTTATTCAAAAACCATTGAATAATGTTGCATTCATGCGCAAAACATGTACGACTGACTTATTTATGATTTTTTGGTCACAGTTTTATGCTAGATGGCCTTGAAAAATTCTGTACCATCAAAAGTTGACAAAACTTGGAGTTTTGAATCTTCTTCGTGTGTTCCCTCAAATGAAGAAAACTTGAAGCTCCTAACTCTCAATTTTATCAACATCGGACGTATTTGTGGCATAATCAAGAAAATTTAAAAAGCAAAAAATCCTCATAAATATAATCACTGGGCACATTATCTGCATCTGCAAATAAAGTATAGAACGTGGTAGAAAAAAGTAGAAATTGATACAAAACCATAGGCAGCAAATAAATCAGGACCACCTAACAGCGATCAGATCATAATCATATTGACTAATCAACTTATTTGACTAAAGAGTTAATAAATTACTTACATAGTCCGTAATGATAGGTCATTATAATACATTATATAAATAAAAAAAACAACAAAAGAAACATACAAAAAAAGTTTTTGGATTATTTAAGGAGAGCAAAAAATATTCTGTCTTTCAAACCAGGCCTCTTCATGCTATAGATTACTCTGTAGTTTTTGGTGCATCAGTCCTGAGATGCTTAGTTTAAATTACGATCATTTTTCGTGTTCTTTTCTGATAATCTCAAAAGCGAGATCCCATGGAGATTCTCTTCCTGTATACTAAGATACAGTGCGAAATGAAAACAAGGGCCCATTCTTTCCACCACAATGTTACAAAAGCTCTAGGAGTATACTGATGGCCATAGGAAATTCAAAAAGCAGCAGTGAATTTACTTAACAAAAAAGAATGGATTACGACTTCAAATCATACTTAACATTCTTTCATTTTGGAGAGCAAGAGGCAGAAAAGATGAAACGGCACAAAATGTACAAAACAAAACAAATACGAAATGTAGGAAGATCATTGTAAAAATTATGAGAGGGTTCTGTCTGGAGTTTCGCAAGCGTTTTACGCTCACCTATATAAAAGAAAATAAATAAAGCAAAAAGAGACAAATAGTTTGTTTCCAAAGAGAGATAGCCAAAAATACTGTCGAATCCTCGGTCCTCTCCCAACATTATTTACAGTCTGTGTACAATTTGACCTACGCTTCCTGATACCACAAATTTCCATTAACGAGCTTAAGACCTGCAAATTTTGCTTATTTAAAGAGTTACCCTCACAATTCTCTCAAAACAACCCTTCAATCTATCATGTGTGCAATACACGCATGCAGCCGGTAGAGCTTGTTGCATTAGGCAACAAATGAAGGGGTTTCTCTGAATAACTGCTGTGAAGGATGGCGTGTGAGTAGGCAAGATTCGCGGGTCCTCATGCTCTCTTTCCGTCGAGACTTGGGAGGAACTTGAGATAGCTGCCGGGCAGCCGAAAGGCGCTTCATTTCTTCGCGGTGCCGCCATTGACCAGGGCGGCCGGCGGGTGGGCCTCTGACCGCTGCTGTTCCGCGCCATCGTCTTCTTCTGCTTGTTCTCCGACTCCTCCTCAAAGGACATCTGCGAGTGGATGCACTCCAGGGACTGTTGCTGCTGTTTCTTCTGCCCGACGGAAGAGCGGGCCAACCGCGGGGACTTGGCAATGCGGGGCTCTCGTTTGTTCATCTGCTTCTCGACCCAGCGCAGCATGGTCAGAACAGCATCGGGTCCAGCGAGACGGTAATCGGCCGCCGTCTTGACCGTGGGCGAGGAATCCACTCGGAAGGTGATGGCGATACCCTGGAGAGCGAGCATGGCGTCTTCGTTACCAGCGTAGATAACCCGGACCCGCTCTGACCAGTCGACACCGTACATGGTGCGGAGGATATGGATGGAGGCCCGGCCTTGGTCCCACTTGACCGGGGGCTTGGCCTCGATGGCCAACTGCCCGATGTGCGGCTCGAAGCCGGCCGCCTTGAACAGCTCCGTCGCCTTGTTGACGATGTCGTCGCGCATGTTGAGCGGGGTCTCTCGGTAGTGGAATGTGAGGAGGAGGCCCTTGTTCTCGATCCAGGCCCCCTCGCGACAGACCTCGTCCTGGAGGGAACGCATGAGCTCGCGCAGTTTCTCCGCGTACTCGTGCGGCACCGGGTGGATGAACTTGGTGCCGTCCGGGTGGAGGATCTCCAGACCGTGGGAACCGGCGTAGGTCACGTTCTCGATGCCGACCATCTTCTTGACGTTCTCGAGGCTTCGCCCGGAGATGACGGAGATGTTCACGTCGGGCATGTTGGTGAGCCGCTCGAGGACGCGCTTCGTTTCGTCGGACATGACGGCCAAGTCAGGATGGGAGGTCAGGTGGGTGAGGGTACCGTCGTAGTCGAGGATGAGGCTGAGCTTGCAGATTCGGTCGATGTGGCCGTGGAGGTACATGTCGAAATCGTCGAGGGTGAGTTGGAGGGTTTTCGTGGTCAAGGGATCTTTATCTTCGTCGTCGAGGGCGCCCATGGAAGCGAGGAAGGAGTTCATCCAGTGGTTCACGTCCCAGATCTCCTCACGATGGCGGAGTTGGATCATGCGGAGCTCACGTTCCTCGAGGGGCATGTGGAGGGCGCGGTGGATGACCTCGGCGCAGTCGTTGATCTCGTAGGGGTTGACGACGAGGGCCTCGTGCATCATGCCGCCGGCGCCGGCGAAGGGGGAGAGGATGAGGACGCCGGGGTCGCGGATCTGGCAGGCGACGTACTCCTTGGCGACGAGGTTCATGCCGTCGCGGAGCGGGGTGACGAGGGCGACGGCGGCGTCCCGGTAGAGGGCGGCCAGCTGCTCCTGGCTGATGGTGCCGTAGATGTAACGGATCGGCGACCAGTTCGGCTTGGAGAAGCGCCCGTTGATCCGCCCGATCATCTGGTCCATCTCGTCCTTCAGCTGACGGTACTCCCGCACGATCGTCCGCGATGGCACCGAGACCTGGAGCAGTGTCACCTTCTCGATGTATTGAGGGTACTTCTCCAAAAGACGCTCGAACGCCAAGATTCGGTGCACTAGACCTGCAATGACACACACACAATTATGAGAATCTTTCACTAACTACTCTTTCACATGCTACGCAATGTATCTTGTAATATGATTTAATTTCTGCCCTCTTTCCCCTCTTCCTCTCCCCCCTCTCATTTTGAAGAGAGTGTTATTTCCTTTTTTCACATGCCGAGAGTAGAAGAGACCCTTTTTCAAGAAAATAACCGAAAACGGAAAAATCAGAAGTGGCTAAAATATAAAAGGTCGCAATTGAGGCAGTAATAAAGGAGAACTTTTTGAAGCCACTTTCAGTGATAACCTTAAGGTAATCGGTCGATCTTTTTCTTCATTTTAAGCAGAAAATTCAATTATCAAAGCTTATTTCTAAGACAAGTGCGACAAGAGATGTAACAGAGATCCTCCCGTTCCCGGGGAAGTTTTCAGGAATTCACGGATAAAATCTTGTTTTCCCAGTAAACTTCGGCAAACAAACACAGACACATGAGCACATGCACATTCACAAGGTATAATCACTCACAACTACCGGAAATTTTCCGGTGACGAACCCTGGAATTCCAGTTCTCATTCCTAGCACTTTACCATCGCAAAAAATTTTGATACATAGGTACGAATGACTAAATTTAATTAAAACTAGTTTCTATCGGAACTGCACAGAGAAAGAAACTTCGTGCGTGGGACCCGAAGTTGAGGTCATATGGATCTCTGAAGTTTTCGGATCTAAAAACTTGAGGTCCAGCTGTCGAAGTTTGGATCAGACATCTGAAGTACTTCGATGTATACCGAAGGGTTCGGGTCACACATCTGGAGTACTCCGGTATTCCGGTACCTACCGAAGTGCCTCGATGTCTGACCCGAATATCGGCTGCTGGACCTAATGTTTTCGGATGCGCGATCAGAAAACTTCAGAGATCCATATGACCTCAACTTCGGGTCCCATGCACGAAGTTTTTTTCTCCGTGTGCAGGGTGGGATTAGCGCATTACCTTTGGTGTAGTCCAGACGGTCGACCCCGAGGATGACCTTGACGGATTCTGTGTCCTTGATGGAGACGGGGGCGGCTTCGGCGAGCTGGACGAAGCGCTCGTACGGGATCCCGATGGGCAGCGCTTTGACGTGGATCGTCCGCCCGGCCAACTCCACGAGCATCCCGCTCCGGTCCACGCGGCAGCCCAGCCGCCGGCAGCAGCAGTCGATGAAGTTAAGGCAGTAGTCCTCAATGTGGAAACCAACGAAGTCGTTCGCTGAAAACAGATGCGGCTTTTTAGTCTAGCGATACCAACCTCTCCGACTAACAATTCCCGAGAGATGTTCCCATAGAGTTCCCATAGTAATGTAAATGGGAGAGCTGGCGCCATGTTCTGCTCGACGAGTTCCGAGCCCGGTGTGCGCCGAGCTTCGGTCACTTTTTCATTACATGTTCGATCCGAAATGGTGGTGTGGAATCCGTTGTAATTCCTATCTCCTTTGTTTACATGGCCGGGTACCCGTGTATCGGAAATAATCGATTGTGTATCGAAAAAGTGACCCGGCGTCACACAGGAGTCTCGGAATTCGGGCCCCGAAAAATGCCTAGAGGTTGCGCCAGCTCTCTTACTTACATTACGACCCTATGTACTCTATGGATGTCTCTCAAACATCATAAGGGAAGTTTTGGAGGGGCAATGTCTGGGCAGGGTGGCATGAAACGTAGGAAAGAAATGAAACCTTGGAAATAGCAGAGAAATATTTCATGAAATTTTACAAGGCTGTGAAAATATTTTTCAGGGGCTAAAGTATGCAACCCGCACTCAAACACACACACAAATAGAAGAGAGTCACATTTTTTACATTTTGCAAAACATGAAAGGGAAGGGATATTTTTCAATATTTTCCATAAATTTCTGAAATATCATGAAATATTTCACGTGGAATTTCGACATTTTATTTTTCATGAAGTTTTGCCAACCTGTGTCTCGGCTTCCTGGGGCTAGTCCTTACTAGGTTTATTTAGTTTTGTCTCTTTAGGTATTGAAATTTAAGATGTTTAAAGGAAAATTCGATTTTAAAATTAAGATATTAGACTTTAGGAGCATCGGGAAGATATTCAGGGTCACCTGTGAGGGAATTATTTCCTATGTTCTACATTTTCAATCTTGTTAAAAGTTTTTTATTGCTTTGTGCTCGGAGCTATGATAATACGCTCAATATTGAATGAAAAATAAAAACGGGAGCGATTTCCTCTTGTTGAATCATTTATAACCCTGGTAAGAATTGGCGATAGGAGCTGCGTTTCAAAATACCATAGGAGTTCTTATAGCCGACTAAAGAAGGCTATTGAAAATCATATAGCTGGCTGTAGAAAGCGGAGCAAATCATATAGCCGGGCTATACGAAGCTATAAAAAATTATACAGTCGGGATATAGTTCCTATCGCCGGACTTTACACTTAATCGCCATTGGCTATAAAAGGCTATACGAAATTGTGTAGAAATTCGTGTGCTTTGGAAATAATTAAGTTTGATATGGAACTACCTTAATAACACACGTTATATTTTCCTTTAAGACGTTTTTTTTTCATCAATTAAAATGAGAATAATCCATACAGAGTGTGCAAACATTTCAAAGTCATGAGTTGAAAAACGCTGACTCCACGAGATTAAACTATTAGAGCCTAACACAAAGCGGAGCAGCGACGCACTGGCGCCTACAAACCTAACAGGGATACTTCACGCATTGCGCAATGCGTGAAGTATCCCTGTTAGGTTTGTAGGTGCCAATGCGCCTTTCGCGCTTTCTGCCCGCCCGCTGCGCCGCAGCGTGCCACGGCGTCTGAAGAAACTATTTCACACCAGAGGTATTGCACAGTATCATAAGAAATTGAAGGCGCTCCAACATATTAAGAATGTCAGGCATCCTTCAAAAGTACGGAACGTTCCTCGCAAAATAAATCAAGATACTACGGCACAAAAATAGAGCGGTGGTCCAAAAACTAACTAAGGCCTAGTATCCGTATTTAGTAACGTTTAGCATAAACTTTATCGTCTGGCTGTTGCTTAGTCGCCATCGGCCATAAAAGGCTAAAAGAAATTGTACAGCCGGCTACAGAAGCAATTGGAAATCTTACAGCCGGCTTTACGTCTATAGTATTTTGGAACACAGATTCTACTGCCAATTTTTACCAGGGAAACTATGTTATCTTGTGAATTCATCGTGTACCTACTGAAAAAGCAAGCATTTGAATTAATGTTACCCTGGAAAGGGTATAATTTGTACTAGGTCAATCGCAACTCAAAACACTTACCCAATATTCCCTGCAGAATTTGGTCGTCCCAAGGGAAGAGCCTCATGATATCCCAGGATGGGAAAGGAATGTGCAAGAAAAAGCCGAGTTTGCACCGCAAATTCTCTTCATCACAAACCTAGAATCAACAAAACTTACTTAAGTCCCACATATTTTTGCAAACATAAAAGTGTCGACACGGTAATTTATTAGGTATAGAGAAGAAATTGGTTAAATTTTAAATCTACAGGATCTTATTAGATTTTCAAAAATATTTAACTTAACGGATTTGGAGAGCTTAATGCAGTAATAGTGACACTTTTGTTGTTTAAAAGAAAACCAAGTTTGAACTTGAACAATTGATCTCAAAACTACTCATTATTTTGTAAAACATAGTGAATTTAAACAATTAATAGAAAATTTGAAGCGTAGAGTTTAAACTATCGACATTTAAGACAAACGGGTTTTTTAAATCAGCATTCCGTGTAAAATACTGAGAATGAAGTAACCTTTACAAAACCTGGAAAATTGGTGAATTCATTAATGAAATCAAACTTTCCTTGCGATTTTTTTCATCCCTTCTTCTCCCACGAAAGTCCTCTCTCTCCCTCCTACTCTACTTCAAGACAATTTGTCAAGCAGTCCTGGACCAGACCCCTCCTCCCCAAAAACCTAACGTCATCTTTTTGTTCGGTAGACAAAAAATCAGGACTATTCTCCAATGTTGCCACATTTCCGCTGAAAATGTTAGATTTACTCGGTTACTATTGAGCATTTGATCGAGAATATCAGGGAGTACCGTCAAGAATCAGCGGAATTTAAAACCGAATCTGTTATTTTTGTGGGTGAAAAGCTAATACCGTAGGTAGCTTTTGGGACCTTGGAATGAAGATTCGCTCTTTTGTCTAAGACACGACGATTTATGGACCGTTCTATGCCTATTTGCTCGCGATACGCAAACAGAATAGTTTCGCATGAGGTGCGTCCGATTCATGCTTGGTTCAATCACCCAGCCGACTTTTGATTTGAGTATACGTGCCACTTGGCAGTCGAGAAAATCAGCGCTGCAAGGTGCCGAACTTAATGCACGCACGACGACCTAAAACGCGGTCGATGGCGGTCATCTTGGCAATGGCGGCATCGTCGAATTCGTCCCCGCGAGCAGTGGCGAGACGTGAATGATCGATTATCGATATTTCTCCATTTGAAGCTATGGTAAAGAATCGATAACTGAGGCGTTCACTGCGAACACCCTGTTTATCGATCCTTTCCCATAGGTTTAAATGGCAAATCAATCGATATATCGCAAAGCACGCCACGCCACTGCTCGCGAGAGGGTCTCGCCCGGAGTTTGACCCTCGCCTTAGGATCGACGAAAAAACTCGACTTTTTTCACGAGCTTATCGCCTTCACAAACATTGACAAATATGTTATCAGCGAATCGGTTGATAGGTCAATGGATACCGGGAGCCATGTCGCTCGTTCGACTTATCCGAAACGTGTTTATCCACCGTTTCCGGCCCGTGTTTACAAAGTGAAAGCTGGATGTAAATATTTTGCATCTCGTTAGAGACCCTCGCTTTCGTATTTGCAACGCTTTCAGTTTGTCTTTGAAAAAGATGTGCGTTTTCAGTTTTAAAAGACTGCTAGTCAAGGTTAGCACTATTTGACAGCAAGTCGTATGGATCGTATTCGATAGTGGTTCGACGCATTTGTAGAAGCCATGTGCAAGCCAAAAACAAATAAAGATATATATTATTATTATTATTATATTATATGTATCGTTTGGTTCAAAACAATAGAACATAACCTCGAACGAAAATTTTAGGACTTAAGTAGGTAAGGCTGAAAACGAGAAAAATCCTAACAATCTCACTTTTCATTGCCATTTTATACTCATAAGAATAAAAAATCCATCACAAGAAATCCGTTCCGTCAGATTCCTGACTTTTAAGGCTATGTTTACATGTTGAACCAATCGGAATTGATACAATCTCACCTGCTTGATGTGTCGAATCCGATCCATGTTCTCCCAAATTAAATTTCTGCGATTTTGCAATTAATTTTTTATGTTCAGACTGCCTAAGTGCGTAGATAAATTCTCCTTGTAAAGTGTCGGGTCATTTTATACTTGGGTATATGGATTTATAAATTAAAATTTATCTCGAAGTTGCTCGTTACTATATAAAATAACTTCGCATTGCGTTTGGAACGCTCCCAATTGAACAGTAAAGAAGGTGAGTTTCCACTTTTAATGAACTGATCGTCAAAGTTAGACTTATATACCGGCGGGGCAGATTTTCTGCCGACTTAAAATTCGGAGTTATTTACACGCTATTTCTGACGTTAACTTTACATTAATGCGTAAAAAATCCCCTGTAAAAATTGTGAGTCACTTCCCGGTTTACCGAAGGATATTTATCACAAATGTGCTAATTCTTGTACTATAAAATTCAAAAAATTGATAGAAAAGGTGAGGCTAAAATTTTTAATATTGCTACTCTTTGAGAATCGGCAACTGGCAGGATTCTCTGAATCAAATCACAATAAATCAGTGAAAATCAGGCACATTTTCAAAATTTGGTAAGTCTTGAAATTGACTATTATTTCGTCTATACATTTAGCTGAATACCTGATTTGACAGATTGCCTGCGATTGGCAAAACATTGTAAAGCAAAGAGGATTCTAAAAATTTCTCATCAGTGAAAATCCTTGAATATCTATGTAGTTCATAATCAGTCGGTTCGAAAGTCAAATTGGCTCTAAAGAATGAATCAACTCACTTTAATTAATTTATGAATCACTCAAATTTTACAATGTTTTCCTTCTTCGATACGCTGCACTTGAAACTTGGCGAGAAAAATCAGCGCATCGAGATGACCCCTCATTATAAACTACGCCGAGGCAGTAAGTCAAGTGCGCAATCTGGCCCAGGTAGACCTTGAGTTATTTAGTTTTACTCTCTTGTCTCCCTTATTGGTAATTTTTTTTTTTCTTTTAAATTTTTGGGCGCTAGTACTCGCCTCATAAGCTTATTTTCCCTTTGTTTTTACTAATTTATTTTTCTTGTTTCATTTACTACCTATCAAGGCCTGTAATTTAAGACAAAAAATATATGAGTTTTTGATCAGTAAACTGTAATTATTAGAGCTTTTTCTTTTGTCAAGAGATTCTTGACTTCACCAATCTGTTTTAAAAAAATATTTGCAAATCCGTCAACCTCTAAATTATTACAAGATCTGAATCACCCCGAAAAGTCTATTGCATTAGCTATTTTTGTGCATTTTTCATGGTGTTATCTACAGATCTGGGTGTATTGGTAGAAATTCTGAAAGCATCTCGTGTGAAACCCACACGCAAGGAAATAAATGAAAGACAAACCTGACGGATGGTTGTGGCCGCGGTGAAAAGTTGGTAGTCATGGATCCAAACTACGGGCAGAGTCTCAGTTTTTCCCTCCTCGTCAAGCTCCTTCAAGATTCGCCTCAAAGCGTCCAGGGTTGCTTTCGCGAATAAGTCGTTCACTCTGCAGTATGCCTACAAGTTGACAAAGGAATAAAGAAAAATTTCATTTTGAATTTTTGAATTCATGAGAAACAGTTATTTGGTGGAAATGAATTAGCGCATTTGCATTCTGAGAGAAGTTTTCAAAGGTCTCAATCCAATTTTTCTTATGAATCCCCGAAAGAGATTTTAATTTACTTTTAAGGACATTAAACTGCACTGCTCGTCATATCCATACGTGTAGCTAAAACATTTGAATGTGTATAAGCATGGAGAAAAAAAAAGAATTTTTTTTTGCATTTCGGGCATCTTGGATTTTTTTGATGACGTAGGTCGGTACGGACGATTTTCATCATCGAATTTCTTGGAAATGGTGTATTTCATGGAAAAAATTCATCCTATATAAAGTGTTAGAAATAATATGATGTAAGCAAAAAAAGCGGACGTATGGTCCATTTTTCATACTTCAGATTCCGGATTTTGCTAAGGTACCTATACCGGCCTATGTTACAGGGTAAACAATCAAGATGCAAACACTTCATTTTCTCTCTATGGTGTATAAGAAGGGGGAAAGGACCCATTTACTTCTCAAGAGGATCTAATTGGTATTTAACAGCTATATGTATAAGGTCACAGCTGTCTGTGGGAGGAGGGCCATCAGTTCTCTGAGGTTTCAGCCCCCCTCCCTCCCTTCAACTAGGTATTTGGCCATAAATGGTCCTCTGAGGAGTTTAAAATAGATGTTTCATCTTTAATTGTCATCCTGGCGCATGAAAGGAAATTTTCGCTTCTTTATAGAATATTAATGACTTAATGACTTATGTGAAACCAATTATCATCTTGCCCAAGACATCCAACTATACAGTTACCAATCTAAATGAGCGTTTAAAAATGTGACATTTTTTACAAAATCTATTTGAGGCAAGGTAAAAAATTAAAATTTCTCACCTTCCAAGTATCTGCTTGAAACACGGCTCTGTCGGGCATAGAGTGAAACAGAGGCCAAAACGTTCCGTTACAACATCCATTGTAATAAGCTTCGAACTCGTTTTCGTCTACATTCACTGGAATAATCTGTAAATCAAGGTATTATAAGATAACCTTCTTTCTCTAATATTTTGACGATACATCGTAATTTCATAGCCTGGAATCCATCTCTCTTAAAATGTATTAGTTTTAAGGGCCATAAATGAGAATGGCCAAGCATTCAGCTTTGATGTGTAGTATAGTTACATAAAAATGGCGGAGAAATTGATTTTAAAAAAACTCATATAGCTCATAGCGAAAAGGTGCCCCAGGCCTTTAAATTAATAAAATGTTGTGCGAAAGCCAAGTGATTTGCAAAGAAGAAAACAAATAATAAAATCAAAATATAAGTTATATAATAATCAAATATAAATAATCAATAAAAACAAACAATCTGCTGTAAAGTATATCTGACATTAAGTCCAGCTCTATATAACACTTGGGTCAGTTACAAAAAACGGGGACCAGTGGAAATATACCGATGACGTTATTCATAATAAGTTTCAGCTCATATGTCCATGAGGATGATCTCAGAACAAGCACTAACCACTGAAATTAGCCTTTCGCTCAGTATTTTTTGACACTGATTACTTGGCTATGACCTTAAATCCGTATCACATTAATTCTGGAAGGAAAATGGTGCTGCGACCTTAACCAGGAATTCGCTCTTATGTTTCAAAAATGCAACACACACAAATATCAAGCAGATATAGTCGCATCTGTGCGATGCCATGTATTAATTTACTCTTTATGTTGGTAGTAACGAAGAACGAAGGAGCTTGGGCTTATTTTCAAGTAGAATGCGCCTGTTACAGATACAATCTGGAAGATACAGTCGCGTAAAACGACTTCTCTTGGGTAAGGTGGCACGTAAAAAAGTCCGAAATCGAAAGCTACTCTTTTGTGCGCAATTTGCGTGATTTGGAACACGACCTTTCAAATTTGCCGCGTCTAGGGGCAGTTTTCAGTCATCTCATGTGGAGGAAGAGAAGCAACGGCAGCTCGTGGTAACTTGCAGTTGACGAAAACTGACCACTCTAAACATAATATTTATCAACGTGACCTGCAAATCGATGAAATGCACAAATGACAACTCAAGGCATGGACATCCATTAAAGATCACGTTTGGCTTTTAAACAAAACAAATGAACAAAAACAACGAATCGAGAGCTTTCGGCATTTACCGACAACCACCGAGACCGCAAGTAGTTACCGTTTGCTCGTTTCCAGTGACTAAAAAACTGCCCCCAATTTCCCGCGTCTGGGCGCGGGTAGTTTGGAACGGCGTGTTCCGAACAACGCAGATTGCGCGCGAAGGTGTGGATTTCAGACTTTTCGGATATGTCCATCCTAATTTTTGGGCTAAGCCTCTTTAAAGTTTCTTCACACCGCTGTATCTCTCGGGTGCAACTGACTCATTATATCGTCACTCTCCGGCCGAAGTATCACAAGCGCCATGCGACGTTTCAAAATTTCTGCCGCCATTTTATTTTTTACAGAGACATTGTCGGTTGAATCTGTTTGAAAATTCCAGTCCATTTTATCAGCAGCACGAAGACTATTCAGTGAAACTTTTGGACAGCTTCGTTGAACAATTTATCTTTATTATAAAAAATAAAGGGGCTTGTGATGCTTTGGCCCGATGGTGACGATATGTAGATTAGATAGATGAGATATAATCAGAGATAGATTAGGCTACCTGACTAGAAAGAAGACCCGCAGTTGGGGCACGATCATCTGGGTGAGACTCTGGTATCTTTTCGTCCGGTTTCATGTCGTAGAGGCCGGACCAACCAATCCAGACACCCTTGTAGTCGATGACCACTGGAGCCACCGCTGTAACCAGACCGCCGGCACTGCAATCAAAACAAATCATCATTTAGCATATTTTCAATATCCACACTTTTCCTTTAAATTCCGTCGATTTAATCAAATAAAGAAAAGTGAACCTAGACCTTGACGTGAAATCTGAGCACTCGTGTTCCCAAAAAGAGTGGCATGAAGTCAAAGTGTAATTTTGAGAAAATATATTTTTAAATACTTATGCGGAGAGTTATACGTACATATGTCGCAGGCAATCAGCAATCGCCGTCAAATTGCAATCTGTTCGTGTTGAATCAACAAATTAAACAAGTTGCAAGTGAAAAAACGAGATAGGAAATAGTGATTTTTATGCTTTGAATTCAAACATACGTTATTTCCTTCTTCTTGATTGTGTGGTACCAGCTAGCGCACTCGCGAGTTTGTGAAATGAATCAATAATATGTGTTGGGTTTGGTTAGGTTAAGCAACTAAACTAACTCCTCGGCAAAGCGGAGAGTATTGCTGGATTTGAAGGCGTTCCAAGCTGAGGTCGTGCCTTGCATCTCTTCCCTAAAGAAACCTTTACCACATCGATGTTATTGCAATTGCAATTTATGACGAATTGACAAGCGCGGAGCTTGCAAATTGCCGGCGATTGCTAACCGCCTGTGATACAAGTCTAATCAAAACCTGTGGTATTTTCTGAACGTACGGAAAGAAAACCACTGCTTCTCCCATGAAATTTGAGGAGCAGAAATTTTTAGATCATTAATTTATCAGCAAGCATACAGATTTCAATATAACAGCAGAGCTAGCTTTCAAATTTATCGATGAAGCTTAACCTAATTTACGGCAGGCCAGACTCATAAGGAAACCAAAATTACAAATCATTGGATGCATACTTATTGCAGATGGCAGATGTTTCCTGTTCTACCTCAAAAATTGTGGGCGACATGATATTGCGCGAAACCCTCATTTATCTCCCCTGTCAAGTCTATCCCTTCTAAATTATCATTCAGGAAACGTTACTGAATAAAGAGATAGTTTTTCGTGAATGCTTCAACGATTAACGGCCCTACTTTTAAAATTGTTAGAATGATTGAAATTCGAAAAACTTTAATTTCAGCGATTTTGAAGCAAAGTAAGAACTTGTAAAAACCTGTTTCTCATTTAATTGCATGGAACTAAAAAACACGCTTCTCTATACAATTTCTCTATTATTCTGTCATTACATTTAAATGTGAATGCAAAAGCTTGGAGAGAAATCGTTTACATCCCCAACGTATTTATTTGGTTCGTAACCTTTGAAGATGATTTCGAAGGTATAGAGCGGCTGTTTCCGACGATAAATTAACTCTGTATTTTGACCTCGAACAAATTAACGATATGAAGCGTTGAAATTATCACGAAAACATAACGAAAGTAGATTGCTTCATTTTTGTGCTAATTTTCTTTTCTGTGTGAGAGCCAGACGCTCCCTCCAAAATATTTCAGCAAATGAAAAGAAAAAAAATAAGAAATTAACAAGGATAAGACTACATGCAGCAGAGCATGCATTATACTATCTGTTGAGAAGATAAAAAAAACTTCACGGCCTGACAGAACTCCAACGTCCTTATGACGTCCAGGTTCAAAGGGCTGTCTCATATCTTGCACTCTCCTCTGAGACTTGACGCCCCGTGGGAAATTTCCTAAGTGTTAAGATTAAGTCGCGAAAAAAAAAATAATTATTAATATTGAGGAGGAGAACATTGTGATAAGAATGAGACGGAGTATGACTCGAAGACGCTGATAGCAGGTGTGGAAACATTGAACTCAGGTGTGGGGTGCTCTTTAAAATGAAAGTGATGAAAACGTGCCACCCACAAATCGTGCACGGCGATAGTTTGCTTATCACTGATTCGATGGGATTCCCTTATTCTACGCAATGTCAAAATAATTTAATAGACTAAAATAAGTCGCGAGGGTGACGAACCAGTACTGCCGTGTTTAAGAGGAATGTCTTGTGTATTTCCGCACCGTCGGCAAAATTGCCCAATCTACGGACTGAGCAAATTTTTCGCCAGACACTAGTTCTTTGATGGAATCTATGTTACTTCTGCACAGTTGACAGCCACATTTCTGCCCCTGTTTTGCACAGGAAAAAGGTAACGACAGTTATCTGAGTGAAAATTTCAAAAATCGGGTTTCAAGGTACACCTGTGTACTATACTAAGCTGCATCAATATGTGCACAAAGTATGCAATTCGAGCGTGAGCTTTGTGGTGTATAGAAACCGTGTTATAGAAAAAATATTTTTTTCCTCGATTTTCCGCGATAATTTGCTGTATATCAACACTTTACACAAAGTTTAATTATGATACCTTACGTCAGGCCTAAGCTACAAAGTTTTTAATTTGCAAAATACGCCGCAGACAATGACACTTGCGCACAGATTTCTTGAATCGATAAAAATGTAGTTACGGTTCTTTGGCCCTTAGCCACTGAAATAAGCTGTTGAGAAGAGCGATTTTCTCGAAAATTTTTGAAATTTGGTCCTTACGAGGGGAGGAGCTTTGGGGACAGTAGTGAACGGGTGGTAAGGGAGGGAGTGAAAATTTCATTTTGGAATTGGATCAGAATGGCGGGAGGGGGAGAGCAGGCTAGAAAAATTTTTGTGGGGGGCCCAAAAAAACTTCGTCACGCCATAGGCTTTGGAGCAAGTCGTTCTGTGTGCGATTGACGGATTTTAAATTTCAAATATGAGGAAGATTATTTGGATAGATTGAAATGGTAGCATCCAGATCAATCACTATGAAACGGGATATAAAATTAGAGAACATCTGTCCAACCTTAAAATATGGTCAAAAGCTTTGTTTTTAGTCGAGCATTAATATAGATTCATCATCGATCGAAGAGAAAGTTTTTGAACTTATGAGGCTTCAAAGGTTAATTTTTTGTACGCATATTTCTCGGTGATTGAATTGTATACTGACATTTCAGCTCACCCCAAAAAAGTACTGAAGTAGCTGCAATCTACAATACATCAAAGTGGTGGCGATACGCCAAACCAGAAGTTGAAGATCCACAGTAATTAGGCGAAAGCTCTTCTTTACTATCAGTTAAGAGATTACATGCATTATCAGTAATTACACGTGCTTCGTCAGATACCACAAGATATCCCCGGTGCTAACCCGCATTATACGTATGTGCAATATATTACATCAGACTCCAAACCAATCTATTTCTTCAATTTTCTTAGTTTCATTTAAAGATAACAAGAGGGGAGGGGGTGGATTATCACCGATGCGTAGGCATGTCACTTACGCCGTCGAACCGCGAAGATAAGGCCGGGTTATTCTCCGATGCTAGTTTGGAAATACAACAAGTCGTATGCACTAGTCACAGCCGTAATTGATGCGTGACTCCCACAGATTACCCAAAAAAGTTATACTTGATCCAGACGCGAAGTTATTAATTTCGATATTAATCGAGGCATCGTTCTTCTAAAGGAGTTACGTATGGCGTCATTCGCCGCCGTAGTGTATCCCATGGTTTTCTCTATACCTGGCTTTTCCGGTACAGTGCTCGAAGCAACTGGTGTGAATGATGCTGAATAAAATAAGAACGCCGTAGTCTCATCACAAATTTTACGTTTTTTTTCTCTCGTACAAGAAAACTCCATTATTTTTTTAATAAATTCCTTCTGCGTGTTTCCTGACACAATCCTTAAAATATGAAGAATGCATTTACACTGATTATCTTGTAGATTAGCGTATTATCAGGGGGAAAAAATACTAATATTGGTTAAAATTACAGTGTTTGTTGATTTTGATGGTAGATTACGTATACAGATTGATGAATTCAGTCTTGAAGAGGCCTGATCCACTACCGTGTTGGAACCGAGACATAAATCTGTTTTTCCTTCTTTTTTTTGCGAAGGGCTGTGTTTGTATTCCTGTTAATACGCGCAGAGAGCTTAAAAGTAGGCAAATCTCACTTCAAAGACGATTCAGTATACATCTTGTTGTTCCCGAGTCACGAGTTATTTTTACGTATACTTGTTACGGTGCCAAAAATTACCTCGGTTTTCCTCAATCAGAGGTTTCTTAGAAAAATCCGTCTTTAGGGGAAATTTTCGAAATGATGGAAAGTTAAGGAGATCATTTTCACAATCAGCTATATAACATCTACCCGGGCACATTTTATAATTTGAGGATGGCACATAAACTGTTTTTTATGTGTCGCACGTATTTCTTAATTTTCTTAAACATTTTCTTCACAGCACAACAGTGCTGTGATGGCTTAGCTTATGGATACGTCAGTGCAGAATCTCTGCTTTAGATATGCATTTTCGTAATTCATAGGTCTCACGTTTTTGTTCAAATCGAGGCATCCACAATTGCATTTAAACCAACAGCAAGCATAATGCGTCATTATGGGATGTGATCAACTGCATCCCATATTGCATCACCCCTACTTGAAGGCGCTTTCGCAACTGTCGCGTAGTGCTGTCCTAAATCCCACTGCAATATTTTGCAATTTGCCCATTCATAATTTGAAATATTGAAAAACCAGTGAACACACTTGTTTTATCGTTACAATTTGACTTTTTGAAGCACCAATATTTTTTAAATGTTCAAAATTCAGAGCTCAAAAAGCATCGAGGATGACTGATGAAATATTCTTTAAGGAGTGTTAAGAAAATATTGAAAACTAGTGAGCTATAATTTAATACAACTTACCTTTGTTTCCTCTCAAGGGTTCCATCTTTGTTTCTGTGTAGGACGAATGGCAGTCGGTTGGACACCACAATGAGAGGTGCGTTAATTCCTCCTTTCCCGGAGATGGGAGCACCTGCACATTTAAGAAACCAAGACTTTAGTACTTAGTAGTGACTTAAATTTATCAGACAGACACAGAAAGAGTGGAGAAATAGTTAATTCAGGCGTGTAGATGCTTAACTAACATACCTATTAGTACGTGTGCAGGCTAAGAAATTTTCAACCAGGCTAAAATTTATTTTGCTTCGATTGAAGCTATTTCATAAAAAGTTGACAGTGAATATAGGAGAGTACACTGAAAAAAATAATATGTTGTTTTAGCACATAGGATGCCAAAAATGTGTCTGGTGATCCCAAGATGCTGCTTTTACTGCCCTTGCAGTTTACTTTACATCCTATGAGTGCAAATTCAACTGCGTGGGCAATCAAGGTAGCGTCCTAGGATCATCAGACACTTTTTTGACATTCTAGGTGCTAAAACAGCATACCATTTTTTTCAGTGTACCGATGGTACTTTTTGCGGACTCACGCTCGTGAACTAAGTGAGAGATCCCTAAGGTTTCGATTCTTCAAATCTGATTTTGTCCAACCAGTCAAAGTGAGGTCGAACTAGGCTGCCGTGTGCGATGGAAAGAGCGCAAGTGAGCAACACAGCTGGGTATTCGCCTTCTATCCGCCGAGTAGGCAAAATCATCTCCTAAGAGTTCAAATAGTTGTATCCTCAGAGTTTGATCTGAATCTCTATTGCCAATGCAAATCCTTACTTCTGATATTGAGTTTCTCGATTGATCCCTCATAAACGCGTAGTATTTGTGTTGTATCTTATCAATAAGTCAAAACGAAGGGTATTTAAATTCCACCGCGTACAACCTCTTTTGGTTTTTGATCTGACAGGTTTCAATGGTGTGATAACAATATCCTTTAATAGAAATAATTAATCGGATACGTTTACAAAACTACCCTGGCGATATTCGAGGATAAATTACTGTTGGGTTAAGAGCCAGATTCAATGTGCCTCGAGTGTGGAGCTGAGAAAACGCATATTTCAATTTGAAACCTCCCGTTATCCTTCTTTTTATAGTTTGGAACATTTTCTGTATTAATTTTTGAAAACCACAAGAGACATTTCCCCATGTGAAAATTTGGGTGGGGAAGGGGAATTAGAGAAGATTATAAGCGATGATAATAGTTCTCTGTACTTTGAGAAAATGGATAAACGTAGAGATTTTGAGACGTTACAGTCGAGTTGGTTTCTAATTTCACCATCGATTCGTCTACTTCTTTTCTCAGTAATTATTATTAAACGGCTGGTTGTTTTTTCATAGTTGTTCGCAAATATTTCAAGGGACTGCGATTGATGATGATTCGAATCAACCACGGCTTCCGAGAAGCAAGTTTTGTGTAAACGGCTTCCAGAGATTCGCTATCAAATCAAAATCAACCTAAGAACATCAGACGCTGCCTAATTTTCTATCATGTTTCACTATCAAAACAGAAAATTAAGCAACCCTGAAGCTTGGAATCGTGCGAGTATATTCTTCATAATCTGGGGTAAATTCATAGAATGTTCAAAGGCGTAAGGTAATTATGTTCTCGGTGAAAGAAAGAAAAAAAATCAGATAGAATCAGGCAACGTGAAACGGAAACAGGCTGATTCCGGTTAAATCCGTATAATGCATATTATCACCCGATCATCTGGTCCCGATGAAAAAAAAAAAAAAGGTTGAAGCGTTCATATTCCAACTGTAGTAATTGTAAAGTGCAGTTTGACCTCCACTAATGAAAAAATCAATTGACCTAAATTCCCAAGCAACCGGGAAGAGAAAGTGTTTTTCTGCACGGTCTCAAAGAGGAGGGGGGAAATCCCAGTGCCATTCCATGATGCCGGTGCAACTGGACTAATTGCACGAGGTGAGTGCCTAAAAGTATGCACTTGTTGACGCATTCTACGCGATCGGCTTATCAACGCTGACTGATTTTCCATCTCGATGAGTGTCCGAATGGGGTCAAGGCGCCGCCAGCCCTGTTTGCCGTCCGCCGTCGCCCTGATTTCCGTCGCCGCCGTGCAAACATCCCAAGATCCGGCTTCCGAGACTTCTCTCCCGAGTTCCTCACCTTCCGGCCAAAGTATCACAAGCGCCATGCGACGTTGCAAAATTTCCGCCGCAATTTTATTTTTTTACACAGAAATTGTTCAACAAAGCTATCCCAAAATTTCACTAATTTCTTTTTCTCTGTAAAAATATAAAATGGCGGCGGAAATTTTGAAACTTCGCATGGCGCTTGTGATACTTTGGCCGAAAGGTGACGAATTGAGGAACAACACCGTATGAGCAACCGGATGTTGCCATAGTTTTTCTAACGAAATATTTACTAGGGAGTAAATTTA